>NC_141756.1:44237007-44538758 GCF_982258835.1 Parasteatoda tepidariorum
GAATCATTGTAATTAATTAAATACCACTGCAAAAATTAGGGTACAAAATTTCACGGTAATTTTTTTTTTCGGTATAAGAGATTTTATGGATGATGCACCCAGGGAGTCAGTATTTTTCCACCGTAATTTTTTCTGAAGTTTTTAAAATGAAATTTTTTTACTTGAAAGCCATGTTCTTCTTAGAATTGTTTAAAGGTACATTTTTTTATATTTAAATTTTTATTAAATAAATAATGTCATAATGACATAAAAAGTTATAATAAAATTATATGAGAATGTGTAATTTTCTTCTTGAAGAAAGCAAAATGATTATTTGCTTCCAAATCTGATCTTAAATAAATTATCGCACATAGCCAAACATGTACAACCGTTAATATTTTCATTTTCTTCATCACTTTATCAAATTGATGTATATTGCTATTTAGTGCATTTTATGAACGTAATTAGAAGTTTTTTGTTGCTATCATAAAATTTCAAAACAAACATACGTTATCGAAACAACTTTTTATTTCTTTTGTTTGCCTGTACCTATCTTGGGAAATTTCATTAAAGTTTGCTAAACCATCCTTAACTCAATCAATTTAGTGACAAAACTATTGAAGTTATACTCTTATACGAGATAAATTAAACAGAAGACAAATGCTTGATTCAGAAATAATTAAAAGATTTTCTTTAAAAAGCGCAATCACACATGGCTGAATTCAATATCTTCCGAAGATGAATTTATAAATTGTTTATTGAAGTTAATGAAGGGATGATGGGATTTATTGCTCGAAACTACATAATAGCTGCTGAACTACCTTCAAGTTTGACCGGAGGCAATTTATCTTGCATTCACATGAAATAATGGAAGAAAATCCCAAATTGAAATTCAATTAGAAGGTTCTTGAAGTTTTAGTGATTTTTAAGAAAGAACCTTTTACGAATACTAAATAAAGCTTATAATACGTTAGAAATTACTCTGGGGTAAAAGAAATATTACTGAAATTACTTTATATTAAAAAGGTTTTAAAACATAATTGTTAATTTATTTTTATTATTAAACATTGTTTTAAAACCATTCAAATAGCTTTACTTCTAGTTCTAATATACACATTTTTTTTAATCGGGAGATAACATATTCCCTATATACTTTAAAATCTTCTTATTTTTATTTTCTACTTTATAGCCATTTCTTTTATTAATTGCGCATATTAATCAATTTATTGTTGATTATTTCCGTTTCTTTTACAGATGTAGGTACAGGTAGTGCTCTTATATTGTTTCATTTTTGCAATCATTTGTTTAATTTTAATAACGCAACAGGCTCTCTCTATGTTTTTTCTAATATAAACTAAGTAGTGAAATCACGATCTTCAATTGGTTTGAAAAACAAATGAGAGAAAATAATATCGCTGCTAACAAATATCAATATTCTTAAAAACGAATTTTTGACTTTGAAACCATATCTGGGGATTAAAATATTGTTCTTGGATATTAGACGCCAAGAATACCACTACTGGGGATTAAAACAACGTTTTTAGGGATAAGATACGAGAAGTTAAGATACCATTAATGAGGATAATGCACTGAATAAACTGTAATTGAATATTAAATCAGCATTACTGGAGATGCCATTACTGATGATTAAGCCACAGTTATTGGGGATAAGATACCGTTATTGGGAATAATAAGACATTGGATGTTAAGGTATCATAATGGAGATAAGACACTGTAGGTTAAGGTACCATTAATGGATATAACGCACTTGATAAGCTTCATTGCATGTTAAGACAGCGTTATTTGAGATACCAATATAGGAGATTATGACAGTGCTACTGATGATACTATTATTGAGGATTAAGACAGCGCTGCTGTGGATAAGACACAAGGGATTCCATTCCAGAGTTTTTAGACTACTCTACTGGGTATTAGATTAGGGATACCATTACTGGGAATAAAGATACCATTACAGAGAAGAAAGATACTGTTACAAGAGATAGAAAGTTGCTAAGGATTGAAACATCCTTACAACGGCTTTGTCAGTATTCAAAGGAAGCCAATGAGGACTCAACAAATTCCAAAAATTCATGCGGTCGATGATCTCAAAAAATGAATAAATGGCTGAAAAGCTTAAATCAGTTCAAAACTATAAGTAACATTTTTAATACATTAAAAAAAACTACTTTTGAATTATATAAAAACGTCTAAAGACGTATTTTGCATTTCAGTTTTATATCACTTATAAAGCCATCTAAACACTTAGCTTTTTAAAAATTGAAGCATAATTTTTGTAATTGGAATGAAATTCTCTGATAACAATTCAAAATTCAGCATAATTTAGGTTAACAATTAATCTCTTTTGCAAGTAAGCGAAAGCAGTATTTGAAACTATACTAATAGTTTCCGGTACTTAAATTGTACTTGAGACTATTTGAAATAAATCTATTCAGGGTTATTAAGTGTCAAGCCCAAGGAGAAAATGCTATATTTTAAAAACAAAAAATTAAAGTGTTGGGTAGATTTTTGAAATTTTTGATAAAGTTTCTTTCTATTCTTGGAGTGTAAATGTTTGTTTTTATGAAATTTATTCGAAAAATGTTTTTTTTCAATTAAAAGGACAAATTAATTGGACATTTTAAAATATGTCAATTAATATCCTGAACTAAAATATTTTGAGAACGAGTAATAGTTCAGGCATTTATGCCATTTGCGAATCAACCAAAATTCTTTAATAACACCACATGAATACTGTTCAGGAAAATATTAAACAATTCAGAATTATGCATATTTTAATATATTAAATACAATTAGAAACAATAAGAAAATCGCAATATTCCACTAACTATTCTGTCGCATTGCATCTAAAATAAAGATAAAAAAGTCTTTATAATTGTTTATAGATATAATTAAATCATTCTCTTCGAAAATAAAGAATAATTTTCTTGCGTGAGTTCAGAAAAGAAAAGGAAATTTTTTAAATAATCAAAATAAATCAAGATAATATGCGATTAATTAATACTTAAATAGAATTCTTTTTAATTAAATCCCGTCTCTCATATATACATACATTAGTATTCAATAATTTTATAGAATGGAAAATATTAAAATATTATTTTCTTAACTCAACTATTTTGGTATTTTGTTTAAGCGGATAGAATTAAAATGTCAAAATAATAAGTATTTGGCCTTAATAATAAGTCGTAATACTAATAAGATTTTTTTTCCTTTTCCTATACAATTAAAACGACTTTACTATATTTTGTCGGATTTAAAACAAACGGTATTAATTAAGGTAGCTAATTTTATCGGCTTTATTTTATAAATGTTATCAATTATAAAATTAAAGCCACTCATTGCTTATATTCATTTGTTAAATCCTTATTTTGATTCTTAACAACTATGAGAATAGGAGGAAAAAAATTTTCTATTAAGAAAAGATGTGCGTATAGAACATCAAAACCTGTTTGTTTTCTGGTTAAAATGCTCTTTGATCCAGTACGAGAAAAAAGTATCTACAAAACTGAAAGAATATGGTAAAACTTACCGTGTTTCTGGCTCTATGGAAACACCAAAAGTATCGATAATATTTACCAAAACGTTTTAGTATTGATATTATGGTAAAATTAAAAATTAAATTTTTTATTATAATGTGCGATAAAATTTGGGAAACATGGTAAAATTTGATAATTTTATCATAATTTGTTACAACATGGTATAAAAATTATTTATTTGGTTAAATTTAATTTTCAGTTTGTCTTGCATATTTTACTATAAATGAGATAATATAATAATGAACAGAATTTCTAGCAAACCGTTACTATATGAATGGTTCAAATAACGTATATTTTGGTTTTATTCCCAGAATTATGATTTCTTTTTAACCAAAAATGCTTTTGCCACTAGGACGGAAGAATTTTTACTATAATATTTTTCGCCATCTTTTCTGCTTTTTCCAGCAACCAATAAGATTTCGGCATTCCAATCAGACGCCCTCTTCAATTGTAATTTGTCAAATTTGCAGGGCATCATTTGGTTTTTTAATATAGTTTGAGCTCTTCTATGTGTATATCTTTTCTTAAAATATTTATTAATTATTCATATATATCTATTTGTTTTATCGTGCATGAAAGATAAACTAGCTAAGTCGCCTGTTTTCATGAAAGTCAGTAATGTGATCCGAGATTTGTAAGTGACAAGAAGCTTTTTCGATGTTTAAAAACCAGTTTCACCATTTCTGAAATTAACTTAAATAATGTTAAATGCTGTTATTTAACTGGCATTCAATTGCCTGTTAAATTAAATGCATTTGCAGTGTCTAAGTTTTCTAATTCAAAGACAAGACTTTATCTTTATTATCACAAGCAGTCAGACAGATTGACTACGTATAGTTGCTAATCAGATCTGATGAAAGACGAATGTAGGATTTAATATCTAAATAACAGTACAGTAGAATTTTTAAATGAATATTCTAATTGTTGTAAATCCCCGCTTTAGGTTGTGGAACGTTCAAGAGCGCAATCTTTTAGTGGGTTAAAATTGCGCATTAATTTATCCTTATCCATCTAGCTGTTCTTCATTTAAAATCTTAATTTGTAAATTAATTTTAAAATATTTTTATTCATATCCATATTGAAAACTGAATTATGAGTTGAAAGAATATTGTAGTGAAATATTGTTCCCTATAATCTCTCTCAGTGTGGAATTCCTTGGTTATGAGTAAAATGCGTCGGTTGTGATTCGATCAGACTTAAGGATCACGGTAGATGCTGCTCATTTCTGTAATCTTGGGCATACATTCAATTTTGACAGCGCCAAAATTATTACCATCCCAGTCACATCAACTCATCTTGATTGCTTGGAATCTTTTTTTGTTCAAAGGAATGCTGATTCCTCTGTTAACGACATTGGTTTCTCGCCATCTCTCCATAGAGCGTTAAAATGCACTTCCCCCTTATTTACCCCTTTCATTCGCAGTTGTCTTTCTTATTCCATTTTTTTTTCTTTATTTTTTACTGTCGGCTACTGATGTTTTTCTAGTTTTGTTCCTCACCTTTATTTTTCACTTCTCATTGGTGACTTTAAGTTTTATGTTGCAAATCAATTCTATTTCTTTTTACTCATACCTGGCAAATCTTGAAAATGAGCGTCAATTTATGAGCGCTTGATACATGTCAACTGTTATTTCCAATCTGCATGGTTTTGAAATGAATGAAGTTTTTTAATCAAGTAATATCTTACCACTTCAGTATCTCAAGATTGTTTACTTAAAATTACTATTATTCTTCATGCAGGTATGTATGCTATCTTAGCACGTCTTAAAATCTCTCCCCAGTTTTATATAAAAAAAAAATTTAAACAGAGAGACAGAGTTAACACATTTAAAAATTTTCAAATACAGTTTCTCACTTACAGATGATATTTATTATTAAGATTCAAGTTTTCCTATTTTGTGAACTAAGAATAGCAAACACTATGTGAATGACAATAATTTACTGAACAAATAACGGAAGTACGATTTATGCATCTATTTGCCTAGAATTGTTATTTTAACCCATGCTAAGAATTAAAAAAAATGAATTAATGTTTAAAAATAATAAACTTTTTAAAAGAAATTGAATTATAAAAGATATAAAAATGAATACAGAACTTTTTATTAATCTCCTACAGTTTCAATAAAGCAATTAAAAAAGAAATGTCTATTTTCATGATTGAACCACCCTACCTGATTTAAGTTTTAAGGAGTTAACGATGCAGTGTAAATGTATACACACGTTTATGAAGCCATCATCTTCAAATAAAAGACCAAAACACAAATTTGATAAATCACGATGCTTTATTTTAAAATTTAAAATGGTCAAAAATTGCAAGCTGCAAAATAAATCTTTCGATTTTAGATAAAACTCAATACAAATTGAATTTTACACTGTAATTATATATACGTTTCATGAATCTAACTGTACTTACTATTTCCATTATAAGCCATAATCTTGTTATTAACACGTTTGAGTTGTAAACTAAGTTGAGTATTTTATTGTTGTTGAGAAGTTAATACGTTGTGAACTAAGTATAGCAAACTAAACTGCATAAATGACAATAATTTACTTAAAAAACAAAAGAAGAACAATTTACACCTATATTTCTTGTTTTGAGTCCTTCACCCCACACAATAACTGAGGAATTAAAAAAAAGTTAAAATAATGTTGAAAAATAATGAACATAAAAAATAATAAGATTGCAAAGGATAATAAGAAGTATAAAAATCTTTTTAACAATTCCCTGTATCTTCAATCCTGGGAAGGAAAAAGAAGTGTCTATTTTTATGAATGAACCCAGAAACCAGATCTTATTTTTTACCTTTCTCTTTTACCGATATAGTGTGAAGATAAATGAATAATTTTGTAGCCGTTAACATCTAAGAAAAGAGCTAAACCCAAAATTGATGAATCATAATGTTATATTTTAAAATTCCAAATGGTCGAAAGTTTCCAACTTCAATATGATCCCTTCGGTTTCAGATGGGATAACTCAATACAAATTGAAACCAATACTGAAATTAGATACACAAATCATGGATCTAACTGTACTGACTATTTCCTTTATAAATCATCACCTTATTAATAGTCACGTATGAAAAGGCTGTGAAGTCAATAAGTTTGAATAATGGAAGTCAAAGCTATGATTCATTGCACTTAATGTCCTAATATAAATCATTTTACTCACAACCTCTATCTCTACTCGAATTCACCAAGTTCAGTGACTGATAAAGAGTTTGTTGAACATCAATTATTGTTTAGCGAGTTTAAAGAGAAATTATGCTTATTAATTATTTACGCTCATTTTAGATAAGATTTAAAACATCAATAAATATTTAGAAAGAGGCTGGTGATATGCTTTTAGGTTATTAAGTAAAAATTGTTTAGTGGAAAATGGTTTGTGGGGTTGTGAATTTCATTTTATTTTTGACAATAACAGAGACAAGGAGAACAAACAAAATAACGAATATCACCAAACACAATAGAATTTGCAAAAATTAATATGTAAAAATTTTTTTATATGACATTCATAACTTATTTTAATTTTTTACAGATTACAGGAGAATATTTAACTCAATCCATTTGAACTCATCGGGATAAAGTATTTGAAAACTGTTAATACTCGATTAAGACTTTATAAGATAAAAGAGTTATTTAAAAAAGAAGTTTGTATAATTTTTTTTCAATCGCTTCAAGGCATTGTTAAGAAGATATTTGCATTTTAATACAAGAGTTTTCGTAACATTGAACATTTGTACATATCAACAAGGCGGATACATGCCTATTGTTTTATTTTATCAATTATTTTTTATTTATGAATTGTGTCATGACTAATTAAGAATTTTTTTTTTAAATGTCATCATGGCCCTTTCAATGTTTCAAATTAGAAAATTTTTCAGTTTTTTCTATTCTGCCTGATGTTTTTAAATTTTATTGGAATCAGTTTACATAGAGCTGTGGTGGCTCATGAGGCAAAGTGCTCGGGTTCGAACCCCAACGATGGTTAGTCAATATGAATGCCACACCTGGCTCGCACCGACCACAGTGCTGACGTAAGATAGCTTCAGTGGTAGACAGATCATGGATTAGAGTTCAGTTTTCATCAGACTAACTATAGGAGATTTTTGTAGTTTTTCTTACCTTGTAACGCTAATGCGGGTTAGTAACAATAAAAAGTCCTCCAAACCTTGAACATTGGCAGTAGTACTGAACTCAAAAATTCGGTCATTATTGGAATCAAAAGTTAAACAAAAATTGGGTTGCCTGCTTAACAATCGTTATAAAATTAAAATAAAAAATAAATTACTAACTCTTTGATAAAAATCAGACTAATACGTAATATACTTTCTTTTAAGCCTGAAAGACCTTAAATGTGAAAGACATATTATGAAATCGAGAGACTTTCCTGTTATCCTGTCAAGACCTTAAATGTGAAAGACATATTATGAAATCGAGAGACTTTCCTGTTATCCTGTCAAGTTACATAAGGACGGAAGGTTATTCAATAATTCAGAGATATATACATTGTAAGCTAATTAAAAAATCCAATTATTTGCAGAAACCGACTGCAATTTATGACACACCAGTCTTATTGGAAAAACGCTAAGGACTTTTTCATCTGCTTGATATCTTGTTGGTTTCTTATAATCAACATACACGCTAAAAATCCGTGTTATTTCCCACAGCGTTTACAACTGATTAAAAATTATGAGAAATCTCAGAAATGAATACTGGTAAACAATGCCAAAATCTAAAAGTGTCTGCACTTTTCTCACGGAAAAAATAAAGGACAATGCGAAATGTTTTGATTAAGTCGTTTTAAAATACGTCGAAGTACTTGAAATCTGAAATTAACTTTTATGTGTAAATTTTTATTTATCTTCGTGATTCGATGTATACGGCTTCCCCAGTAGTTATTCTTAATCTGCAGACATTGCAAGACATCCTGTTTTAGCTTAAGTAAAAATTTAATTTATTTTTTATTTTTTTCAATGTTTAAAATTCAAATGTTAAGATAATTGATTTTTCTATGTCAATACAAATGATAAAAGAATAGCTTTTTTCTCCTTTAATTTGTTACATAAATCTTACAGGGTGTCAAAGCATTTACAAAAGTAAATAAATTGAGTAAAAAATATTTCTGTCTACGAAAAAAATCGAATTATGTCAAATATATTTCCACCCTTATTATTGATTTCAGGTTCTTTATTGATGCTGGTGTTTCATTACAGATTTTGATTTTCGTCATTAAATATCATTACTCTGTAATAAACATAATGTTAGTCATAGTTATAGAGAAATATACTCTAGGCCTGCGGAATGTTTAATTGGCATGATGTGTGGACATTAAATATAGAGATATAACACGTCAATTATCATAAACGAAGCAAATATCATCGGAATAATTATCTCGTGTGTGTGATATCTAGCAATCCATGTTATATTAATCTTCCAATATAATCTACTAAACTGATTTAAAAGCTTATGGCAACATAAAATGTACGTTCTTCTAAATATATTAGACATATATGTGCAACTTTACTATATTCATATTATGCAGTTTTAAGGTATCTGACGCTTCCTTGATGATAAATAATGCTTTCATTGGTTTGTCATAAAGATTGTAAATTATTTTGTTGTATCATGGTCGCCATCATTCAATCACTTACTTAAAATACTAAGGATGATATCAAGTTATTGATAATTCCGTTTATTTTTGATACTGCTTTTCAATAGAATTAGCTGGTATCGTATTTTTAATTAGACAATCTTGTTCATTTTTATCTCTAATCTAAATCTAGATATTTTTGTTACAGTAAATTTAAAAATAATAAGCACTAATTATTTTTATTATGATATTAATTACGGAATCAATGTTATTAATTATGGAATTAATGCTATTAGTATGCAAGCATTTCTTTTAAAAATACAAATTTATCTGGTGTATCTATATAAGTAAACATAATTGAAATTTATTTTTGGCTCTATTAAATATCGTATTTAGTTTCTAGACTATGAGGCAGTATTGATTCTTTGTTTTGATAGTATAGAGGTAATCGATATTTCCTATTTGACATATCTTCGATGCTTATTTTTGAAACTTTCTTTCGTTATTATGTAACAATTAAATCATTGAATAATTTTTTCGCTCATGAGCATACTTATTTTTGCAAGCATGTTTATAAGCAATGCTCTCTCTTGCAAAGCGATTGTTTTCCTTTTTTATAATTATATGTATTAGTTTTATCTTAATCAGTTATAATAATTGATGGAAATTCATTTTTTTATGAAACATTTACTACAAATTTAAGATGAGCACTTTAAATTAATTGATTAGCTACACGACGCGATATCATTTTGATATTTGAACTTAAATAATAATGTTAAAAATAGATAAATAGAAATGAAGTTGATTTGTTCAATGTGAATGCTCTGTTTTCATATTATCTCAGTTTACAAAATTATTTCGTGTTAATTTTTTTTTGTTTTGTTTCTCGTTTAAGATAGCTTTCAACGAATTACATTTTTAAAATTCACGTTATGAAATATTTCATAGCCGTAAAAATAGCATATATATTTATTAATGGAAGAATCATATTAATGATTGTTCTTTTCGAAATACGTTAATTTCCAACTCTAACTTTCAGCATAAGAGAATGGAAAGTCTTCAAAAGTACATCGTGTGCTATTACCTTAGTTGGTTCTAATGCCACTTTCCACAAGGGCAAGCCTGCTTGGTAAAACCGAGCAAATTTAAGGCAGAGTGTGTGTGTCTTGTTTTTCAGCGGTGCCATTTATGACCAAGAATACGACTTCTGCCATACCATACGTCGCACCCGTTTATAGGGCATACCACTTCATACATCCTTTCATTCATCCACAGATCGTAATTTTGACATGAATCAGAGAATGATCAATCTCCAATCCAGTACCCCAGAGGTTTTGATTTGTTATGAAAACATGGAAAACTTTGCGACTCGACATATTTAACGTGCATCAGTCACCATTTACAACACGGGAAGTCTTCGGCCGGTGGGAATCGAACCCACGAACTCTTGGACACGGGCCCAGGGCCCTACCAACCAGGCTATCCCAGCCTATTATATATGTACATTATATATGTTACATATGTTATTATATCATATATATAACATATATAATTCATTTATTATATACTATATATATTATTATATCAGTGACATACATTCTTAAAATACTATTATTGTTATAATTGCGAAAAACCGGAAAAAGTAAGAGAAATGAGGACATATAGGAGTATATTTTATTAAATTAAAATGCATAGAAATATTTAAATTTAATTTCTTTTATCACACAAATATCAATATATATTTACTGAAAAACTCAAAGTTATCATTTAAGTTCTTCTCTCCCAGGCCATGTCAAAAGAAAATAAATACAATTTTCAAATTTCCTGTAAGTACCACCTGGGAATTTGCAATCATCTCCTTTGCAACCATCCATATATCTGAAACTATCCAAGAGTCATCTAAAAATACCACATTATCTCATCTAGCTAAATGACACGCTGGCCATTTGACCAACCGTCCACTAAAGTACTTGTAATTAAAATTTTCAGCCTGAGCCAAAATCAAATTAAGACTCATCTGCCCTAATGTCGAAGTGTCGATTTAATACCCCGTTTTGTTAATATAGGCTCATCCTCTATTTTTGTTTGAACTTTGCAACTCCAAAATAATTCCAAAATATTTCATTTCTCTCAGCCGGTGGGTACATTATCATGAGTAGACGAATACACAGAAGTTTATTCATTGGTGAACGTGCAATAAATCTCCTACATTTTATGTTAGAGTGGCATAGGTTTTACAATTTGTAAATTAGTAATGATTTATGTTGGGATTTAAAGTATCAAGTTTGATTATGTTACCATGTAAATCAATTTTTCTTAGTATGGCGTTTTTCAAAATTCGTAAAATATTTTTTTTTTTTAAATTTTTCTTAATTTTTAAAAGAAATACTTTATAATTTAGTACAGAAACTTAAGGATTTGAAATTTGTACATAATTAATAATTATTAGATGAAATAAAATATTAATTATTATTATTGGTAGCAGTAGTATTGGTATTATTAATGTTATTATTATTATTGACAACAATTATTATTATTATTATTGTTATTATTAATAACTACAATTATTATTATTGTTGCTATTATTATTATTATTATCACTATTTATTATTATTATTATAATTATTTATTATTATTATTATAATTATTTATTATTATTATTATTATTATTATTGTTATTATTATTAACTACAATTATTATTATTGTTGCTATTATTATTATTATCACTATTTATTATTATTATTATTATTATTATTATTATTATTATTATTATTATTATTATTATTATTATTATTATTATTATTATCACTATTTATTATTATTATTATAATTATTTATTATTATTATTATTATTATTATTATTATTATTATTATTATTATATTCTCAAAATAAGGGAAATAAAAAATATCGAAAAATTAATATACTACTGGCAAACAATAAAAATATTAAAATTTTTTGAAATGAAAATGTCAACCAATATTGAAACATCTAGTTTATTAGAAACTGACAAATCCCATTAAACTTTTCATCACCCATACAGCGTTAAAAGTCACATGTACAGAATTCTTCCAGTTTCAATGAATACCGCATGGGAATTTTGGATCATTTCAGCCAGTGATCTGGAACCACCCAAAACCTATCGAAAGATGCTGCATCATCTCAACCAGTTAAATGACACGCTGGCTATTTGACCGCCCATCCACTGAAGTACATGTAATTAAAATTTCCGGCCAGTGCTAAAATCAAATTAAGTCTCATTTATCTTAACGTCAAAGTGCCGATTTAACGCCCCATTTAGCTAAAACATGAGGTTATTCTCCATTTTTGTTCGAACTTTATTATTCCGAAGTTGCTTCAATATATTTCATCGTTCCCTGCCTATAGATGCGTTAGTGTAAGTTGTTGTTAAACGAATAAAGAAATGTTTATTCACTGATAAAAGAGTAATAAACCTCTTTCGTTTAATGTAGAGAGGCGTAGTTTTTGACATTTATAAGAGAGTTAGAGATGATTTATTTGGAATTTACAGTAATAAATCTGATTTATAGTATTAGAAAAGTAGTATACTATCTTTTATTTAATTTAACAATTAGGAGAAATGGGTAAAAAAAAACAAAAGATTGTAGTATAAATGGATAAAAGTAAATTGCAGTTGATTATTTTGAAATATGTAAAAAGCAGATATTTTTTTTTATTTTCTGTCTCTTTCTCTCTCTTCATATATATATATATATATATATATATATATATATATATATATATATATATATATATATATATATATATATATATATATATATATATATATATATATATATATATATATATATATATATATATATATACTACAAATCGATCTCTTTTTTAATAGTTAAAGTACTTAAATAACTTATTTTGAGCTGAAAACTTAGGTAAGAAAGGAATAATAACATATATTTTTGCTGTTTTTATTTTTTAATTTTTATTCAATGCAATTTACTATTTTATAGGGTGTAAAAACTATTACCCCCTTCTTAAATGCAATTAAATTTTTGAATGACGTTTTCTCTATTATTCGTACTTGGAAAATATTCAATGTAATATATATCGTTATTGAAATTACATTAAATGTTTATATTTTTAAAATTTAATGATAGTGCTCAATAACTCATAAATCAAACTTAAGTAAGCATTTACTTAAGTTTGATTTAAATCGCCTACCTTTACCTAGGTGATTTTACTTAGCTATATCTAAATATTATTTCACATCTAAAATCAATCTATAAAATTTGCTAACATATAAAATTGCTAAATAGGAAAAGAAAGAAAAATACAGCAAGACTTCGTTTTCAAATGAAAATTTAAAATATATATGATCATAATGAGCTCATATTGTTATTACTCTGTCATTGTAATTGTATAGTGTTATTGTAATAAGCTCTTTTGATAAAGAAGTTGACTATCAATAACAATAAATGCATATACAAACAAATGACTAAAAATGGTAGTCATTTTTAAAATTTAATACGAATTTTTATTATTTTCTTGATGGGGTGGCTTTTAATTTAATACATAATATTGCTAAGGTTCCACTAAATTGTCTCGACTTGCACAAAAGTGAAAAAAAAATTTCCTGTAAATGCAATCATTTTCAACGGTTTTTGACATTAAATTTAAAATTATTCAAAGTGCCACAGAAAATGTTAAGTCCTTGAAAAAAAAGAAACAACAAAAAATCTCTCAGTAGTTTTAGTAATTTTCATATTATTAGATTAGATGTCCTTAAGGACTGAAAATTTTAATCACACATTTGTAATCCAAAAGCTTAGAGTGGTAAGAAAAGCAAATTCTAATGCCAGTTTACCTCTTATTCCATCCAGTTCCAATCTAAAATAAACTCTACACTAAATGACATTTTGAACATTTTACAATGTTCAGAAAACCTAACTGAACTTTTAAATTGAAACTTCACATTTATTTTAAAACTGTTATTTTGCTTTACTTTTAAATTGTAATTTTTAAATGTAAGTTTTCAAATCCGGAAAACAACACTTAAGACTAAAATTATTTTAATTTATGTTACAAAGAGCATTATTTTCCTTTAAACATGTATGTAAAGTAAAAAAATGTAAATACCTTGTGTTCTAATGGTCAAGCATGCTAAACAGTATGTTTTTTTTATTTAATGTATTCTCACCTAAAATATATTTTTAACGTATAGTTTGGAATTATTGAATTTTTTATATTTATTTTATTTTATTTTATTACCGGCTTTGAACGCAATTCTAGGCCGAAACCCTTCTGAATTTACACCCATCAATGTTCATCTCTTTAGCCTTTGAACCTAAATCAGAAGACAAGATAACTCTCGGATCAAGCATTGGTTCAAACTAGCTTTATTAGAGGTCTCCTTGGAGGTTTTAACTCGGATTTGCTTCATATGGAAAAGAAGTACACGAAAGCCTCCCACAGTTGCACGAAGGCAGGGGAATTCTAACAAATGATCTGCCTACCACTGAGGATATTTCACGTCTACAATGTGATCGTGAGAGGTGGGAGCAGAATTCGCTTCAAACAACCACATCCGGGATTCGAACTTGATTTGTCTCATCGGCAAGCAAACTCTCTATCACCTGAGCTACTACAGCCCATTTTAATATTTTTTGAAAATCTAAGTAAATAAACTCAGAATAAAACAAATATATTCTTTTGAGCAGTGATGGCTCAGGGATAGAGCGTTCACCTTCCAATGAGCAGAACCGGGTGCGAATCCCTACAATGGATGGTCGATACGAATTCCGCATCCGGCTTCAACCGACCACAGTGCTGACGTTAAATATCCTCAGTAGTAGACGTATCATGAATAGAGTTCCCTTTCCGTTTGGCTAACAGTGGGAAGCTTTTGGTCTTCCTCTCCATCTACAGCAGTCGTGAGTTAGCTCCATAAAAAAGTCATCTATGAGGGCAAATTTCTCCCAATACTTGATCCAGAGGTGTCTTTGTCATCAGGATTGGTTTCAAAATTAGAAGGCTACGGAGTTGAACAACAGTCGTGGTACCCCCCCTCCAAATATGAGTCGGCTGTTCAAAGACGGTTATAAAATAAAAATATAAAATTAAAAATCTATTATTTTACTTAATAGCCTGTAAAATTCAAAAGGGCCGAAAAAATAATTGTTTAATATAATGAAATAATTATTTCACGCAAACTTTTCCCTATTTTGAGACTTCAACAAATCATTCTTCACTTCTGTTCTTAAATACCATGATTAAATAAATACATAGATCTGCTCGGAAGGAGGGAATTTTATTCAATATATACCCAGCAGAAAGAAAAGAACAAATTTCTTGGCAATTACTCCTTCATTTCATAGTAGACTCGGTAAAGTATTTAATCAATCAAAGGAGCAATAATTAATTTTGGTAAGCATCATGAAGAAACTAAAATTTGTTGCATTCATTAAATACAATAAACCTTTCTAAGACTATTCAGAAAACTACAGAAGAAAGAAAGAAAAAAAATGAAAGATGCTTTGGTTAATCTAATCTGTACCTTAGTATAGATCAGCGGCAGGGCAAAGAGGAAATCTCAGAAGATCCTGAATCAGCAAAACTGGTAATGAGATCTAGAACACAAAAGAGAGATAAACTATATATAAGGCTTTTTTTCGTTTGAAAGTAAGGTTCATTTTAAGGCATTATGTTTTTCTTTTGTCAGCAATTTGTAACAGTACTAATATTTTATTTGACACTATTGAAACTACTTTAAACGCATGCTATTGTTGCTTTACTTATTATTTTTATTTTTAAAAGAAATGTTAATTAAGACATGGATCTAAGCATATAAATCTAAATAGTGTTTTGAAAACATATTTATTGTAATTTTATTTCGAAAATATTTTTTATCTCAACAACCAAGTTTTCTACTTTCAAAACAATTCATTAGGAATTCTATACTGTAATATACACCGAAGAGTCATTACATTATAACCACCCTCCATCTATAACAATGGGCTCGCCTAGGCTTTCATGATTTCTCGCCCAGGAACAATGTTTTTATGGGGCACATTAGGACCCATTATCCTCATTGAACAATCTCTGACGTCTGTAAGCTACTTGAACATAGCTGCAGACCAGGATTCACAAATTCATAGCAACAGTTTTTCCTGCGGGGGATGGTGTTTACCAACAGGATAGTGCACCATGTCATAAGGGTCGAATCTTCTTGGATTGGTTCGAGAAACATTCCTGTGACTTTCAAGTCATGTCTTGGCCCCCAAATTCACCTGACCTTATTCCAATAGAGTATTTGTGGTCCTACTTGGAAAACCAAATTCGTGCTGCCACACTACCCCCACTCAATGTGAGGGAATTGCAGGGCCAGTTGGTGAGCGCTTGGTACCAGATACCTCAGACTACCTATCAGCACCTTGTGAAATCAATGCCACGGCGGGTGCTAGCAGTTTTGAGGGGTAAAGGTGGTCCTACATGTTATTAGCAGGGTGGTCATAATGTATTGGCTCTTCGGTGTGGATCAGTGGTGCAGAGAAAAAGAATTTTCTTTACGACAATTACTGAACTTTTCGTTTTACGCCTCGGAAGATGCCAGAAATCTTACTCATTTAGCGTTATCTAGTAAGCATCTGTGAACCTAAATTACGGAGTCGAGCAACATTACCCATGCCACACTGCCGGAGAACCATTCATAGAGTGAACCACATTCACGCATCACACAACAGAGTACAACGCAAAAAGAGAAACAATCATGAACGGGATTCGAACACGCAACCATGGCCTTCGTAGTCAGCCGCGCTCTCCGCTCAAACACTTTGCTGGCAGAGGAGAAAGATGAAAAGATCATAAAATCTAGAATTATCATAATAAAAGGTAATGAACACCGTAAAAAACACAAACCACGTAAGGTTTTTTCAAATTTTAATTTCCTATTAATAATGATAATCAATATTCATAAGTTAACAAAATAGTAAAAATAAGAATATATTTCAATTTATCTTATGTACCTTAAAACAGAATAGATACTAAAGGGAAATTGTAGGACGTTCGTGAATCAGTTAACGGGGTAATTACATCTCTAACAGAATGGAAATATACACTATATGGGACTTGTTTTTCCTTTCAAAGAAAAGTTAATTTCAAATCATTAATGTTTTTTTCCTTGCTCACTATATTATACCAATAAAGAGTACAGTAAAGAGTGCTATCGATTTTAAGTAACGCATGAATTTTATTTACATCTTTCAAAAATATTAAATTGCCATTTTAAAAGCAACAAAAGACAAAACTAAAAGTTGTAATAAGAAAAGGAATAAGTTATATAAGCCTTAATAATTCAATTCATATTTTTAATTTTCTTTTTTTTGAAAAAAAACTTATTTGTAATTTATTTGTAAAAAATCTATAAACAGCAACATAATTTGAAAAAAAAATCTTTCAAATATGAATGTTTCATACAGCAATAAAATCGAAATAAGGCAATCAAAAATATACTGATTACTTAATACTAAATAATAGGAATGGTATATTTAAGTATTAAATTCCATTAAGAAATTTCATTGTAATGAATATTTTTAAGATATAAAGCGCAGCAAATCAATAACTTTCAAAATAAGTCACAAAAGTTCCCAAGTGATGTCGCTACTAAGAAAGTGATATAATGCAATGTTGAATAACTTTGTTTTAACTTTTGTAAGATAAATTTTGTATAACAAAATGTCTCCCCTTATAAACAGATCGCATTAAACTTTAAACTGTACATCTCTACCTTATAATTGAGGCTTTGAAGAAAATTGTGTTTTACTTATTCCTAAATATCTTAAAAATACTTACTTAAAAAGAAATTCTAAAACCTTTCTCCTAAGTGTTCCGCTTGAAATTATAGTATTCAATGTCTGCATTTATGTAAAATGCATTGAAATATACAATATAATACTTTAAGTAGTCGGTTTCAGCATTTATATATTTTTGACTCCTTATATTTCGGCAGAAATATTTTCACTCATTTTTAAATTGGTATTATAGTGTATTAGCTTTCAGTGAAGATAAAATTCCAATTGTCTGACTACGATTTATTGAAAACTATTTGCGAAACGAAAGATTTACTGCATTTCAATACTATATGGGAGTTTTCTTTCAAACATGTTACTTTTAAGTTATCAATTTAGTTTTCGAAACGTTAAAAAAATATTTCGCAAAAATAAATTTAATTTGGGCAGACAAACAAAAAACTTGTTTTAATATTTAACTGTTTAAAATTATTGTTTATTGCACTTTGTTTTGCAGAATTCTACCTTTGCTTCAATTTAAATAAAATCTAAAGTTCATAATACTTTTTTTAGAAAAATAACTTAAACATTTTTTTTAAAAGTACTTTTTTATGCTTAACTTTTTGTCGCTGTAGTTTTATGGTAAATAATTAAAAATCAATACTTTCCAATTTTAATTTAAAAATATAGTCTATTTCTTACAGTTTTAAGACATTTAAGCAACTAAATTACTTACCAGGCTTACTTTTTTGACAACCTAATTACTGCAAAGTAAGAAAATTAATAATTATCTTTGCTTTAGGTTATTTTTAATTAGTCGCTGTTCGATTAACAAATATTAGTCTATATATAATGTATAAAATGATTTTTGTGTCATTTTATTCATATTTTACTTATTTGACAAAAAAAACGTCTTACTTAGGCATTTATTCTGAGGAAAAATAAAATAGTGCGTAGAGAAGTCGATTGTTTTTAAAATGAATTTTAATTGTAAGATAAGCTGTCTTTTGTAATGACAATAATGTAATGACCTTAAATTAATTCTCTAATTTTATGTGCATTTTTTTCATCTCTCACTTTGTTAACTTTTTTTAAAGCCATTTTATTTTATTTATCTTTTTGTTTTGCATTCTAAAGATTTGATCTTTTAAAAATCTATAAGGGGATTTCATACTTCTTCCTCTTTATTAGAATAAAAGCCTATAGTATTTTATGCTTACATAATTATACGAAACAAAGTACTTAAAAAATATATATTCTAAATAGTTAAAAATTAAAACCTTTGAATCGATAAAATTTTTTTTTAAATAACGTGTTTTAATTTCCATGATACGGTTAAAATGAATAGTTTTAAATTCAATTATTAGTTTAAATTGATGTGAGCTGTCAAAATCGTAACAATTTTTACATTTAAATTTCCATCAGTCACTAATCGTTTCTAATTACGTTTTGAAAATTATAATGACGCAATATTGTTCGCCATCTACCTAAACTATTTATACATTTTTTGATAATAATATCTATACTATAAGCACTAAATACTAATAGCTTTTGACTGGTCTCCAAGATGCAAGATTTTAGACACTGATTATTTCATACTGTAAAAAATACCAGATCAAATCAAAAAGAACCGATACCTTGAGTGCCAGTCTTTTTCTCAGTAAAATCTGCTAAGTTCAATCTAATTAATTTTAGTTTTATTTAATATCAGTAAAATCTATGTTACATAACAAAACATTTCTGATATGAAGTATATTTTTCTGTAATAATTACCGTTAAAACACTAACTCAGTGTAATTGCATAAATATTACACTAAAAAGTACAGTAAAAATATATTTCTACTGTAAATGGATTACATGTGGTTTGAGTGCTTCATTAGTGCCATTACTTTTTAGCAGAATTTTTTGCAGTGCAGTTACTCCCTGAATCATATCAATCTGAGAAATGTTAGATGATTCTAACTATACGAATACTATGAGGGTTCCGCAGTGGTCAAAATATATAGAAATAAATGAGTTATAGTGTCTAAGTATATCCATTTACATGTACCCAGCTAAAAATAAGCCGTAGTTTTGAAAATTGAAGTAGTTTTGAAGTTATTCTACAGTCAACTTTATATTTTCTGTACTACAATATTAATTGTAAAAATACTTCAGTTATTTTGCAAATAATGTGAAGTAATTTCTCAGTAATTTATTTCAAAGATTTTTTAGCTATTGTCTTTACTTTAAATTTACTTTAGTTAATATAAAATTGTTTTAAAATCATAAATTTAAGATATTATGAAATCTTTAGTTACCCTGCAGTAAATGTGAAATTATATACAGCCATTGTTTCAGAAGTATTTTTTCTGATGAGTCTTCAGAAAAACTGCAGTTATTCAGCTTTGTTGTGAACTTAAGAGTTAGAGAGTTGGTAATCGATTAGATTTTGATGTCTGGAATCTTGCTTTTTTTTCATTGATAAATCTTCAAATTTCATAACGTTTCTGTTAATTTTTGTTTTTGATTACAGATAAATTTCTGACTGTTAATTTCTTATGTCTGGATAAAGATTCTGAACGTATATATTAAGGCCAGAGATAACGCACGATGTATATATTGATAAAAGAAAAATGCATAAAATACATATTTGAAATAGTTGTAATTATTTTATAATTTAGAAGCGTCGAAAATGATAAAATATGATTTTTCAACAGATTTTAATTATTTTAAAATATGCTTAAAATTATGTATTTAATTTTTTTTTGTATTTTAGTTAAAGTATTTATAATTTTATTTTATTAATTCTTACTTGGACTAGAGGTTGCCAGTCATAAAGTAAAATTATTTCATAGAAAATTTCTCTAAGCTGGGATACTAGACCAAGCACAGCTATACCATAAAACAATCAGCATCAACAAAATAATAATTTTTATTATAAGCAACTAATTTGTGATTAAGCATTTAAAAAGAACAGAATCAAAAAATGAGATTATGTGATTTTAAATAATGGATTTTTAATATTTTTCATATATTTTCTTCCGAAAACAATAAAAAATTATCCTGTTCATTTGAAAGAAAAAAAATCAATACAATTTGTGTTAAAAAGTCTTGATGGTCTACTATAAATAATTATTGAAAATATATGATGCATCTTAACCTTTCAATTATTAGTATCAAACACCAAAACTTATTATGCGATCAATTTGCAGATGGAACTGAAATAACGATTTCTTTATAGAACTAAAATTGTTTTATTTTATCACTGTAGTAAAAGAGAAAGTATGCGTCCCTAATGCAATTCTGAAAAACTCAAACCTTCTTTCAGTAGAAATATTTTTATCAGGCTGAAAAGGAAATTTAATTTCAAACTCAATTACCTGTAAGCTGATTCGTAATAAATGTCTCTCAAATAAAGAATTTGGAAAACTTATAAAATAAAGAATGCCCAGAGCTCTAAAGTAAAAGACGTTAATTGGCAGCTGGGATAGTCGAATAGGGTCACTAAGGCTTGTAACCATAGATGATAAAATTCTAGAGCTTCTGTGCTAGCTGACGTGTATAATTACGTTTTCAATTATGTTCACTTCTTTTCGTACGGAATAGACACACTTGACACAACGTAATAAAAGAGCTTGTGATATTATTTGAGACACCAGTTCGTAGAATTAATTTAATTGGGTTTTTTTTCCAAATAAGAGAAATAAATAAATTTGCTTTTGCCCAAATTCAGACATTTAAAAGATCTCCCTTCTCGCATAATTTAGTAGCCTTTTATTTATTAGGAAATCAGTACTTTTCTAAATTTGGAAACTGTTTTAATAACATTCGGTAGTAAATTTTTCAGAGAAAACGAATGATTCCAAGTATGTCGTAATAAAAAATTAAAGTTAATGAAAGTTCATTTTTTTTATCTTCTAGCAGGCGACAATAATTTACTCTTGACTGGAAATAAATTAGCTAGTATAAAAATAGTTGCACTCATCAATAAATTTTTTGCAATTATTCTTATTTAAAACTAAATTAAATCAACATTTTGATATATTTAGATATCTTTTATTTCGAATGACAAATCATAATACAAACGGAATCTTTAAAAAGCAAAGGTCAAAAGTGACTGAATTTGTTGCCTGAAACAGTATTTTACGTTCCAGTATTGGTTAGTCTCAGAGTCATAGAAGAGAAGGGATCTACAACGACACAAATTAAGGGATGAATTCATGAGATGATTGGTTCTATATTAATTTCAGAGAGGGCTGATTGGTTGTATTAATTTTCGGAAAATGATTGACCGTGCAAGCACGGAATGGCAATAATTAAAAAAAATGGACAATGTGTTTCGTCGAAGACTGTTTGGTAAGCAAGTGAGATCTTCAATCTTCCATCGTACCGAAAAAGCAGACAATTTTGCCGATAAAACGTTATCCAGTTAACAGGATGGGAAAGAGGCAACATTGTTCCCTAATTTTAAGCACTTTTTTTTAAGAAAAATAAAGTTAAATTAAATCGATATTTCTATGTATTTTGATGGTTTTTTACTACGATTGACACATCATTATACAAAAGGAAAGCCTTACAAAGAAAAGGTCAGAAGTGACTGAATTTTGTCCCTGAAGCAGTAGCTTACACTCCTGTATTTGTTGGTCTCAGATTCAGAGCTAAGAGGGTATAGTGAAGGTCATTGTTAATAGTGGTTAATGACATATAATGCTTATTTGTAAAATATTGTCTCCAGAAAATGAATAACATCTTTTAAATAATATTTGATTTTATTAATAATGAATATTATGATGGATAATGGCTATTACCACATTAGAAAGAAAAGCATATCCCCAAAGGGATGAATACAAAAATACTCTCCTACATCGAGAGTCCAAGTTAGCTTTCTTATTGAAAAGTGATATTTTTTAAAACGGTTATAACGACTGGGACTGGAGTGCCTAAAGGGCACTACCAGTTGTCACAAAATTTGAAATTGAAAGTGAATGCAATTACGCCTAACGGACACAGGAGAAGTATGGGTAGGAGATCCAAAGTTGGCGAATTATCAAATATAACATAGCCAAGGCAAAGTCTACCCAGTATAATCAATATTAGTTTAAAAATACATTGGCGATCACGAGTCTCCAATAAATTTATGGGAATTATTACAACCATGCAACTGAAACATATTTGCGGCAAGAAATTAAGAATTATTAATTCACTGCCACGTCTAATCGAAAACAAAAATCTATTTATAACTTTATGAGTCTATATTAGAATTGAAATAAAAGGTATATGTTACATTGATTGATAAGAAAATAATAAATTATTTTTATGTTCGCTCTAAAAGATTAACTCTTTGATTTAGTTTAAATATAATTCTATTAATAAAATAACTTTCAGTAATGGAAGCCATTTTAAAAGTTAGAAAATATGTTATGCCAAATGCGGCATGACTGAGGGGTTCTACAACAACGCAAATGAAGGGTTCAGTTGGGGAGAGGATACGTTCCATATGATCACAGAGTGGTCAGGATGGCTTGGGCAATTCAAAGAGGATGCTTGTGCATGCAAATGCGGAATATCAGTAACCAAAACAGGGTCACTATGTTTCATCGAGGATAATTTGGTAAGTAAGCCAAATCTTCAATCTTCCATCAAACCAGAAAAGCAGACCGCCGATTATATGTTGTCCAGTGTACACGACGAAAAGTAATCGACGTTGTTACCTAGATTATGAATAAAAATATTTATAGTTTAAAACAAGATATTTTTAACAAAAAATTGGAAAAATCAGCTTTCATCATTTTTTTTTATAAAGACATCAAGAAGTTCTTTTCAAAGTATTTTTTACTGCAATATGTGTTGTGTTATGTTATGTTATAGGCTTTAAAAATACAAACAACTAAAGTAAAATATTCTTAAATTCGCAGTTTCGACTTCACGAAACAAATTTCTTTCTCCTTGTAAAGTTCAAATTTCCATGTTAAAATGAAAGATTTTTTTTTTTATCTGGATTAACTAAACCAATAAAGTTTTTGATATGAATAAACTTTAATAATTGAAATCATAAATCTGGGTTGAGTTTAACTATTGGTCAGAATTTTAAATTATAAAAAAGAATTTTTAAAATAAATAATGGAAATTTAGAATTCTATAATTTCGCAGAATTTTGTAATTATCTTAGAATTTTGCTTCAATTTTTTATTTTTTTAGTTTTAATTAACTTTTTTAATTTTTCTTTATATATAAATATATATATTTAATCATTTTAAATTTAAAATTAGAAGTCAGATATTTTATCTCCAATTATACGATATTGCTTGTTTGTATTTTAATTGCATGAAAATTTCTTCCAAAGTAATTTTGTTGCTTATTTTGCTACAAAGTTAAATGATCATATCTGAATACTAAATTAAGATTGTTTAAGTATAAATAAAAGAATAAATTCAAGTATTAGATATTACATCTATGACCCAATATACACATTTTTATTTTATTTTTAAGCTTCAATACAACCAAAGATCTTAAAAGTTTTGAACATTTCACTATTTAAGAACATATAAAGATTTTAAATTTAAAAAAAAAAAATCAATAAAATTATAAAAAATAAAAGGAAATTTAGAACAGGAAAAAAATGAATGAAATATAAATTTAGAACAAAAAATAGGTATAACATATTGAAATAATGTCTAGGAAAACGTCCTAAGCTACAAATTCCTCATATTTTCTAGACCTTTCTGAATAGTTAGGCAAAGAATGAGCAGAAACAAAATCCGCCTAAAAGATTACTTTGTAACTAATTTCCCTTGTTACAAGTTCAACTTTCTAGAAATTCCAGCTCAATACAACCAGACAAGAAAGGCTGTCATTTACAGTATCTTTACCCCACCTCCTGAAACTATAATATCATCCCAATAAAATTTATCGTTCAAACCCATTCTTTGGTTCTTTTTCTAATATGAGCTCGCTCCTTTCTTCTTAGGGAACGGAGAATTCTTCGGTCAATTACGCCTCACCCTGGGGAGAACTGGTGTGACGTTTTTATTTCCCCTACCCCTTTCTAACAACCATTAGTGGAAAGTTTCAGAGTGTTTCGAGAACAAATTATCCGGCAGAAAGTTTTTATTACACGCTTATTAAGCACGTAAGAGTTGAGTACAGAATTCGGGAAATCAACGAATGGGGAGATAAATGAGATAATGTGCCACGCGAATCTAAATGTTGCTGTGATCTGTAAAAATCAATTTTATTTCAGATATTTAACTTTAAAAAATATCATAGCTATTATTTGTTTAAAATGAAACATCATTTGGAAATGAATGCTTATTTTTAATGATATTCTGTGTTTTAATCATAAATGATGTGAACTCAACTCACAATGCGGCAAATATATTTTATCGTTAAATTTTAATGTTATTTGTTAAAATATTTGCCTAATTCTGTTAAGAACTAGTGAACTTAGTCCAAAACATGGTATTGGACAAAATTTCTGAAATTGAGTATATTTTAATTTTAAAATTCCAGTAATTTAAGCTTTCTAAAAATACTTTACTTTTGCTTTTACTCTATTTATTTACAAAGTCGGAACATTTTATGAGCAAGGTGATAGCACTGGATAGACTTGTGATTTTAAGCCTTTAAATGCGTTTATCTCAAAATGAGATATTTCCACATTTTACGCCACCTTAAACACGTTATATCACATTGTTTTTAAAATAATAGTCTACAATTTCTCACGAGTGCTTATAATTACAGCGCACATGTTTTGAACAACAGGCTAAGGGGAAAAATAGAATTGAATATTTTCCATATTTTTTAGAAAAAGGTTTTAAAAATTTGCTTTTCTTACTATATTGATCTCTAAGCCCTGATGGCTCAGGGAATAGAAAGTTCGGGTGGTTCTTGTGGACGTCCTCTCCATTAAAGCAAATGCGGGTAAGTTTCATCAGAAAGTCCTCCACGAAGGCAAATTTTCTTCCAATCCAAGAGTTCCCTTGTCTTCTCGATGGGGTTCAAAATTACAAGTCTACGGAGTTGAACATTAGTAGTCGTAAACCTTAATTGCTGATTTGGAAAACAAATTTATCCCTTATTAAAAATGCTGCAAAAATTATTGCCTCTGTAGTAGAAATTAAAAAGACTGTGACATTTGAATATTTGCTGTATATTATAGTTTGTTTTAACAGTTTATGTAGCATTTATTTAAAAAATACGACAACAATTATTATGTTATATTCAGCCTAATATTTGTCAAATAATTCGTATCTTTGAACAAGCAAAAATGGTTAGTTTTTTAATTTCGCAGAAATTTTGGTGTATATTCTAGAAAACATTTTCGTTTCATTTAATGTAAAATATGTGAATTTTAATAATCTATTCTTTTTGCAGTATAGAGGCAAAAGCTATTAATTATTAATTTAAAAAAAATGTTTTCAGAACAAAATTTGGTTTACATATAAAATTTTGCTTTTAAAATATGAGTTTACAATAAATTCTTTATTTCCCAAATGATTGATGATTTAATAATAAAATAAATTATTTTTATTTGTGTTCAAAGATAACATATATTTACAATCATGAAATATAGATTTTACGTGCATATATTGAAGTAAAAATGACATTTTAGGGAGTTTTTTGGAACATAGGTTTGTGAAAACAAATATATATAAGAAAACTGCTTACAAATTTCACTTTTCATTAGAAGTCGTTTCTTAATGATATTGCATAAATGTATTTTTTAATACACATAATTGAACATAACATACTTTCAATTGCATGCTTCAATAACATATTTCGCAATTCCATTTATAAAACATGTAATTCACTTTTCTTGGAACATGTTATTCACATGTTCCTTCACTCTTAAATCAAATTTTACGCAAAGAATATTATTTTCCTAAAGAGCATATTCTTAAAATATATGTTGAAAAAGTAAAAGGCTAAACAATCGCAAGACAAAAATTCTTTTCAATGAATGAATATATTATAAAGGACTCAGAAACAAATGTTTAAACTTGTTGAATGTCTAAGCAATTAACACCCAGCAATTAATCTAAGTAAGAGATTAAGTAAGACATTATACTGCTTCAAAATGATTACAAAAGCTGAATAACTAAATAACAAACAACAAAATTTTACTGGAAAAAAATGGCTGAAAAGTTACAGAATAACACTGTCGAACAGAACAGAACAACAGAACAAAACTGAATTGTTTTTAAACTAGCGTATATCTAATTAAAGCACAATGGCAATATAGCAAATACCTTTCTTGAGTTAATAGCTAAACAATTGTAGAACAAAATTCACAAAAATGTTAAAATTTTATTTTCTGAAATTTAAATGACAATTTAAAAATAATTCTTTAGAATTTAAATTTTTCCTAATGCCTTTAATTCATTAAATATACATTAATTAATATAACTTTAATTATAAGGGAAAAAATAAATAAAAAAATAAGATATTTGTCAATGTTTCTTTAATCTGTAAAACAGGATATAAAGTACGATTTTTAAATTAATTTAAATTCTTAAGTACATTGTTACCATTTAGTCATTAAAACTATATAAAATTAAATCTTTTACGGAAGGTATAGTTGTACTTATGTAACAAAAGTTCTCGACTTATTAGCAATTTACTTCGCCAGATAATCTCATTTTAATTTTAAAGCAATTTGGCTTTCTAAATTATTACGAAATATTACAAAGAATATTGGGGTTTCTTTTTTTGACTTATTTTATACATTCTAAATTTTAGATTAAAAATCGCTTTATTTGAATAAACAATTTTTCTAGTGATTTTTTTCAAGTGAACAAAAAGTTTAAAAATATATATATATATTGTTAAAAAATCTTTAAAGAAGTCAAATAAATTTTTTATATGCATGTATTCAATTAACTTGGAAATAGCAAGTCAAACTATCAGAATTTCATATGTGAAAATTTTTTTAAGACTTTTTTTTTACTGAGACTGAAAACCAATAATTTCAGAATACGTGAATTATGTTAGAAAAAGTTAATTCAGAATACTAACAATAAGTGATTATATGTAGGTATATTTTTCAGTTTAAAATTAATTGCTTTAAAGGTAAAATTGAGTAGTTAATTATTTTCATGATTAATAAAAATAACATTATAGCAAAAGTATTTTTTATTTAAAATTTGCAGTTTTTATGTTTTAGATTTGTTCCTTTTGAAGCAAAATAAATTTAAACTATTCAGATAAAATAAGAAAAAAACTCAATTTTTATTGATTCATTAAAAATACTTTTTTAAATTAAATATGAATTAACTTTATAGTATTCCATTAATATCTTTCCTTTTTCTTTATATTTTTAATGGAATAATAATTTTCAATAGCCTAAAGAAATTTTCTCAGTGGACAGGCATCATTTTATTATAACCATTCTCATTTATTCAAAATCATCACCCAATTAGCATGAGCAGCTAATTGATTTAACTAAAAATATCATTACATTTTTTTTAAATAAAGAAATTTTAAACAATTTTGTTTTATTTAAATATCAAAATAGTCTCCTCATTTGAAACAAACGTAATTGAAAAATTGGAAACATTAGACCATTTTCCTTCCAAACAATAAAACATGCAAGTTTAGGAGCGTCTTGTGGGTCATTAAAAAGCCATAAAACGTGCCTGGAGGAAGAAAATATACGTTTCAAAAATTTCACTATGCTAAATGATGAAGAGATAAATGCGTTTTTAAATGAAATGGGAAGCATGATGTGTTTTGGATCTGTTTTCCTAGTCAGGAGGTGAGAAAATGGTGTTGAAAGTTGATTCTTTATGCAAAACAGAGATAAAAATACCGCAACGACGAAAAATATTTGTTAGTTTCTGACTAAAACAATTTTTAAGAAAATGCATGTTTTCCAAACATTGAAACACATTCTCAAACATAAAAAAGAAAAATTCAGGGAAAATAAGTGTTTTTCAATATTGTATAAATATAATTTTGTAATAAAAATGCATAATTTGATAAAATCTAGCTTAAGAATATTATCATACATTGATGGTTCTAAATTCAACTTTAATGCTTTATTTTGGTTTTGAAACATTAGAATTTAAAGTATTTATAAATTCCGATAGTATGTTAATTTTCACACGAAGATTTCATGTACTAAGTATTAATATAGTATTTTTATAAGGTTTGTTAATTTATTTTATTGTGTATAATACCGGAAGTTTTTAGCCAATGTATGAAATACGAGAATCATTACGTACTTTTCTTAGACATTGTATATGTTACCGGAAAAGTTTGCAATCCGGTATTCTATAGAATGCCTAGGCATTGTATATAATGCCTGAAACTAACCGGCAATGTATGAAATGATATATATTTCACACATTTCCTAGATATTCTATAGAATGCCAAATGAGAAACCGGCAAAGTTTAAAATCTTCTGTGGCTATGCTAGTAAAGGCAATGAAATGGATATTTTGTGCAATATTCGTTTTTAAACAGAAAATAATTGTCACTGAAATGTGAATTTTTTAACGAAAATTTTGTTACGTTCAAAATGAATCGGATATGTATTTCATACTTTGCGGATGTCTCTTCATTCTATGAAATGCCTTAGAAATGTGTGAAATATGAATCTTTTCACATCTTGCCAGCTAATTTTTTACATACAGTACACTCTCGATTATCCGTGCGTGGATTATCCGGTTTGCGGTTTATCCGTGCTCCTTTCGGAGTCACGAAATTTCTTTTTAAAGAGAAACATTTTCAAGATTATCATGCATGTAAAATATATGTTGATATGAATAGAAATCTTGTCAAATCAGTCTCGCCATTTATTAACAGAATATAAATCTAATGTTTTTTATTGATAATAATCGCTGCAATAGTAAGTTATGAAGTTGTAACTCTTTTTGAAAGCAATATTCATTATTCGATGCAGTATATTAGCAGCATGGTGAAAGGTAAAATCGTCTACGTTATTACGATCGTGGAGAAAGATCATACCGCTTGATTTTCTTATATTGAAGAATATGATAACAGTATTTTTGAACAAAGAAAAGAAATCGTAGGTTTAGAAACTCTTGATGAAGAAAATGTAGAAGATTCGTTTCAAAGTGATGTATGTGAGCTTGACTTCCAGTATTTAACAGATAAGGAAATTGTTACTAACTGTGTTGTTAAATCAAATAGTGATGATAGTACTGATGCAGAAGATGTAATAAATTAGGGAAATACATTTCCTGATTCTGTTGCTCTACAATCTGTGGAAACTTTATTAGATTGAGTATATGGGAGAACGAGGATTTGAGTACGGTGACGTTACTACGGTACGTAAAATATGTGTCAATATACGGCAAGAGATGAACAAACAACAGAAGCAAAGACGCATTACACATTTTTTTAAGCAGTAAATGTTAAATCCCTAATTTGATGTTATACAGCTTGCAAATGTAAGTAATTTTTATATTTTTTGTACTGATGTTCATTTTTTCTTTAATAAAAAGGAGTTTTCGGATTATCCGTGTTTTTCGATTGTCCGTGCGACCCGTCCCGGTGATTAACCCGGATAATCGGGAGTGCACTGTATTATATTATACCTAGGCATTCTGTTGAATACTGAATTTAAAACTTCTTGCGATAACATGTATATCACACAGACTTATTTGAAAATAAAATGATAAATTTACTTAAAATCTTATTTTCTACTTATTCCATTATTAAAATTGATACAATTCACTTTTTAATTAGTTGAAGTACTAATTAGTAGTAGAAGTAAAATATTCATAAATCAAACACATTTTTTAAAAAAAATATGACATTATAGTAAACCTATTTGCTACAGCATGGTAAGCTAAAATGACATTTTGAATTACATTCAAAACAAATCGGAGATGTATTTCATACTTTACCAGTTTCTCATTTGACATTCTATAGAATGACTAGGAAAAGTGCGAAATATAAATCATTTCAAATATTGCTATATAATTTTCTGAATATTATGCAATACCTAAGCAATCTATAGAATGCCTGATTTCAAACTTTGGCGATCAGATATTTATCAGACAGATTTATTTGAAACTACGAAAATAAATTTACTTAACATTTTATTTATGCTTATTCCATTATGAAGAAACTCCTGATTTACTTTTTAAACAGTACTTCTGGTAGTAAAAGATTCAGAAATCATGCATATTTTCAAAAATTACGAAGAAGTGTCAATAAATACCTCTTTTTAATTTTATTCCTTTCTTGAATCACATTTTTAAATTAAAAATTTTCTTTAAGCAAGTCGAAAATATTTAACGTGCAACTACCTACTGCCAATGGTGTGGTGTTTAATATAAAATTTATTATTAAAATGATGCCTCCATTTTTTTCGTGGCCTTAAAAACGCACGCTTCCATCAGTAGTTAACTTCTTTTTGTAGTAAAAATCTTTAATAGAAAAAATTCTTCTTAGTTTCTTTATTGAAAGTCACCAAAATTTTGATGAGCGATTAAATGGTTAAACATTTTGTTTTCCACATAAAGGAAACCAAAGTAACTAACACTGTCATCAGGCACTAAACACCAGTAGAAACTTAAATAATCTAACTAGTTGTAAATTGGTCGAAATTTTGAATAACTCTTCATTTCATTTAAACATGAATTGACTGTAATTTGGTCTTCTTGTGTTTAGTAACAATTGCAAAATGTATTGCTATAAGGTACGTAACTATAGTAAAAACATAGAACATTAACTAGTATAAAAGGGGTAAGGAAGAGATTAATCAATTTAGTAGGTCGGTAATTGATAAAAAAATTGATTGATGTTATTCTTTTTTGACGATATAGTGATAAATTATGATTGCAGTGATCGAGAAACGAATGAAACTTACATTACACAGTAATGCTACAAAATTTTAGAACGTCAGAAAATTTTAATCATTTTGATTAACTATAAATTTGATTAACGATAAATTTTATGTTTAAAATGAAGCAAAAAATCCCTTTTGTTTCCATCAATCAAACATTTAGATGCGTATTTTTATCAGAGATGTTGTTGATGTTGTTTTCAATGCAACTAAAACAAGCCAAGCAAACAAAGCAAGATATGAGATGTAACTATTTTGCAAAGTTTCATAACTTCAGTCAGTTGAAAAAAAGGTCAAAAAATTTAGAGGTCTATAATTTCTATTTGGAATGTGACGATAAATTCTGCTAATGGTGTTGACGTAAGTGCAAATTCTTTACAGTAACTGTTTAATAGCATATGGGCAATTAAATTATTCTAAAATCTTATAAAAAACACAGATTAATAGAATATTCAAGATAGGTGATCTTACAGATTGTAATAACTGGAAAAGGAAACTGCCTTCCGTCTGTTCCTTCAAAACTTAAACAATAGGAAACGGCATTAAAAAGACTTAGGATGTAGTAAGCGGGTCTTCGAAACGTAAGAAGTATTATAAATCTTATTTTTATTCATAAAAACACAATATGGCTATAACGATTGAATTAAATTCAACTTTTTATATCAATTTTACTGTCTGCCTGACTAAAGTTTTCGTCAGCATTAACACAGAATATTTCTGAAGAATTCTTCAATAGAATTTGACATTAATAGAATTTTTAAATATATATAATTGATAATATGAGCAATCTAATAATAACATAATAATAAAATTGATCAAATAAAGCTGAGCTGATTTGTATCAAAAAAAGTGGTCTGGGCAAATTTAACTGAAAAACAATTCCAATTACTTTTATAAATGTGAGCCTATTTCGAAGTTGTCTTCAATTTCGACTGACGTTGGATAGACCTATTACTGGACTAATCAATAGGCTTTTCTTTTTCTTTTCTTTCTTATTTTTTATCTCGACAGAAGCTTGTGGACTTTAACTAATTTTGCCAATCTGTCTTTTGTCAGTGAGTCATCTCAAAATAAACTCAGATAAAGAAACTTTTTCGTTTTCTCGTTTTCCTAGAAATTTATTTTATTCCAATCCTTAGCATTTTTCTTTTATTTTTCCCACTTACTTGCAAAACATTATCCATGGTGGCTGCATTACGACAATGGGTATAGATAACATAAAGGCGAAAAGGGGATCTGTTAAATACGAGAAAGGGAAAAATAAAGGAAATTTCCCTTGAAAGGGAAAGGGAAAAATTATAATTCTTAAAGAGTTTTGGTTCAAAATTTTGGACGCATTCCAGATGGATCTCGTTATTGTTGTTAAGGGTAAAAAACGGAAAGAAATCAAAATGCTTGTATTTGGATATCCCTTTTGTGTATGGAAACTTGAGAAATTAAGTTACAAATAAAAAAAAATGTTTTTCAAAGTGACGAAACAAAGAAAGTTTGCAAATGCACTTTTGGAAAGCCTATTTTATTTCGCTTTACATCATCCGTTTAATGTTTGAACACTTAGCTGAGTATGTGTATTCAATTAACAACTACCAAATAGAAAATAACAAGTTACAATAATTAATTGCTATTTTTCAAGGAGTAAAACTATTTTTTTTTCTGTAGTAACTAAGCTTAACAATGATTTTACTTACACTATGCATATTGAAAATATAAATATAAAATTAGTAATTTTGAAATTATATTTTACTCTGAATAAAAAGTAATTATTTTTTGGCTAAATCATCCTATTATATTTAAATCACACTATATGACTTCGTAACTATGCAGTTTCACTTGAAAAGAACTGCACAAGAATATTTAGTTCAACTAAAACGCATTATTTTTGTTATTTTATTTTATAAACATCGCTGAAGAACGACGTAACTAGTGTTCAACTCCGTAACTAGTTACGGCAACTAATGTTCAACTCCGTAACCAGTTGCGGCAACTAATGTTCAACACCGAAGCCTTGTAATTTTAAACCCAATCCAAAATACAAAAGATCTCCTGGATCAAGTATTGGGAGAAATCCGCTTTCGCGGAGGAATGTTTGATTGAATTAACCACCATTTGCTTAGCACGGAGAAGAAAAACTCGATAATCTGCTACGGTTAACCTGATGGCATGGGGAATCTAGCCCATCACCCGTCTACCTCTGAGAATTATTTATGTCAGCACTGTGGTCAGTGCGACCAGGGATTCAAATCCAGCATTTCTCATGGCGAGGTGAGCACTCTATCCCCTGAGCCACCACGGTTTAAAAAACGTATTCTTTACAGCTAAATGTAAGAATAGGGACGAAATAGCCTGGTTGGTGGGACGCTGAGCTCGTGTCCTTGATAACATGAGTTTGAATCCCGCTTGCCGGAGAATCGCCATACATTAAATGTTGATTGGTGTCCGTTAAATCTGTTGGGGTCACAGAGTCCTCTAAGCTCTCATAACAAATCAATACCTCTGAGGATACTGAATTGGATATTTATCGCTCTCTGGTTAAGGTCAAAACTAGAACGCATTATTGTGGATGAAGGAAGAGAGTATGATTGGGTCCAACCTGTAAAACGGGCTGTAATTTGTGTGTTGCTGATGTCGGATTCTTGAGCTCAGATGGCACCACTGAAAAACCAAGAAACGTACCCTCTGCCTTAAAATATTCGCCTCATTTCAAACTGGCTTGCTGATATTGGGAGTCGTATAAAATAAAAAGGCTTTATATTCCAAATTTTTTCGTATGCTGCTGAGGCCCAATATGTTTATTACAAAACTGATAGCAGTACAATTATTTTACGCAAACTAGATCATTGATCTTTTACCTACGCATGGATGTAAAAAAATCTCAGAATGTTTTGGCATGGAATATTGAATTTCAAACTAATAATGCGCGATTTTTGAAACTAGAGTCTTTGTATAAACTATAGAAAATGCAATTAATGTATGTAGTTTTGCAACTACTATTAATATTAGAAAGATGAATTATTTTTTCGATATGACACTGTGCTCATAACTTCAATATGCAAAATAATTTAAACTATTTTAATTATTAAATAAATTAATTGCAAAATAATTTATTTGTTAGTCTGACTAATTACTTGGATCAGATTAATAAGTCTTCTTAGCAACTACTATACTACTATTTTAAAGCACTAACTAATTTTAGAAAAAATACAGATATATATACATATATATATGCAAACTATATATATGTATATATATATATATATATATATACAGAATATATATATATATATATATATATATATATATAGAATATATATATATATATATATATATATATATATAGAATATATATATATATATATATATATATATATATATATATATATATATATATATATATATATATATATATATATATATATATATATATATATATATATATATATATATATATATATATATATATATATATATATATATATTATAATTATTTGAGTATAGCCATATTAAATATCATACCATAACTTAATATTTTTTTTATTTCCCTTTCATACAACTATATTTCACATTTATCAGAAGATTTATTCATTTAGAATGAATTTTAACATCCAATTTGACCACTGTTTATGCAAAATCAAAAGATAATTTAAATTGATTGAATGATATAACAAATATTTTATGGCGTACCATATATAAGTAATGGTATACCAAAATCTTGTAACGGTTTTATGTACTTTCGTCTTCTATAATAACAGCATATTTCGATTTATCAATTATTAAACTTGCGAAATTTCTGCCAGCGTCTTAAATTTACCTCGACAAATAGTCCATGTTTCTAACTACTTTCTATCAGAACCACTTCTGCCAAAATGATCCTAATAATTTTTATCTGATTTTATATTGTGAAAGCCAAAATAATGAAAGGGAGATTTGGAATTCTTCCAGAAATAAACAGTAGAAACAGCTATGAGAATATTGCATTTAAGTAGCGTATTTCTCTTTCTTATGGCGAAAAATCAAACAAGTAAAGACAAAAATGTATTGAAATTAATGATTAGTAGTTTATAGTCAGAAAATTTAATTATTAAATCAAACATTATTAGGGACACGATCCGTATATATCCTGAAATATTAGGAAGAAAATAATATTTATACAATTATCTAGTTAGTTTATTTAAACACATTGAATATTGTCTTACTTAATTCCAATTCTTTTTTTATTCTGCTTAAACTACTTTCCAAAAATTATACAGTTAAGCATACACTTTAAAGTATTTTGGTAGCAGAAAGAAAGCAATTCAAAATAATGATATACCTAAAACTTGAAACGATCTTATCTACTTTCGTCTTTAATCTCGGAAATATTTCTTTGATATATCAATTACTGCTTTTGCAAAAATACTACGAGCCGATTAAATTTATCTCAACAAATAGCCTTTACATCTAACTACTTTCTACCTGAACCTCTTCCGCCGAAACGTTTATAATATTTTTTCTTCGTCTTTATTCCATAATAGCCTAATTACTCCTATGAATTCCAAACTCCAAAATCGAAAAAAAGAAAGGAAGAAGATTTAAAAGAAGGATCTGGAATCCTTCCAGGAGCATATATCGATCTTAAACTTTTTTTTTATTCTTTTCTTTCCCGTCGAAAATAAGAAAAAAAAAGTTACAAAAACTAAGACGAGTTAACAGAATATGAAGGAAAAGGGAAGAAAAAAATGAAGAAAAGAATAATCTGAAGGAAAACCGAAGATTCAATCGAAGACTCGCATTGAAAAGAAAACCTTAATCGAAAAATATTCTTTAAAAGAAAAAAATATAATTCCGTTTTTCTTCATTGATAACATGGGATAAATTGTCCAAATGAATCTAAGGGAATGCAACCCAGTCATTCAGCAGATATAATGAAGAATTTTTTTTTCAACTCGAATCTCAAGTTTTTCGATACTATTTTGAACTATTAGCGCATTTGTAAGAGGCGTGGACCTTTCCATTATCTACCATGATGTTTTTCATACATTTCCTTTGAAGCCACTATTCTGAAAGATTGATTGCATTTAAAGTGTCACAATACTTTTTTCAAATCTTTTTCAAACAAAATATGGTGTTTTTATTGCTGGGATAGTTAAAATTGTGTTAAGTAATCCTTTAAAATATGTTGCTAAGAACTTCGATTTTGATAGATTTTTTTTAAATTATTTTTTTTAATTTTATTTTTAAAATATCCGTGACAGCAACTTGTGTAGTAATATGAGTTTTACATACAACTATTACATAATCTTATATTAAGAATTCTAAAAGATTATATATAGAAAAAAAAAAGACCAGAAAGAATTATATATTATTCAAGACAGAAAAATATTTGGACATAACTCTTTGTTTGAAATGTGAAAAAAAAAATTAATTTAGAAATTTTTTTCTTAAGATGACATTATACAAAATGCTTAAGAATCGAGTATATAAAATGTTTTTTTTTCTTTGAAAAACACATAAATTATGCGTATAAATGTATAAAGTAGATTACATCTTGCACATATAATATATCAAATATGTCAAAATTTTAGCTAATGGCTCCAGCTAATCTATTTGTCAATTTACAATTTTTTCTGTTTATTTATATATTTATTTTTTGCTGGGGTTTTGCAGCAGTATTATTGATTTCGCATGGAAAAGGGATTTATTTTCTTAAAAAGAATTCCTTTCTCTTAAAAAAGGACTTCAGTTTCTTCTAAGTTTTTTTTAGATTAACATGTTTAAAAAGTTTATAGATCAGAACTCTTACAGAATTTTTATTTTTTATTTTTGCAAAAGCAGAAAACCTATATATTAATCTATAAAAATACTAAATGTGAATGATAGTTATTAAAATTGCTTTAGTTTTTTTTTTCTATTTGCATTTAAAACATAGCTACAGAATTCGATATAAAATGAAGTCACCTTTATTTAACTAGCCTGAATTTAGATCATTTTAAAAAAAAAATCATTTCCTAAAGTATTATTAAGTTTTTGAAATTTGGCATTTTTAAAGAGTTTAGTGATAAAGTAAAATAACATGCATAAATTAACCCGTCTTTTGGTGTTAAAATCTTGTCGTGGTGAGTGGGCTTGCGCCTGACAAGGATTCACTGAGCTACGCCGGTGGAAGCGTGGCTACTGGTAGGATCTCCCAAGCTGGACAAGTCTGTGGGGAGACACCAGACTAAGAGTAACACCCTGGCTCATCCGACTGGGAGTTAAGAATAGGTTTAACAATCCCTGCCTCGTAACATCTATATGTTACAGAACCTGGAATCATACTGATCCATCTCTCAGAAATGGATAAAAGCCCTTTACCATATCTGTACTCACCAGTTAATAAGAATCCTGCCAGTGATGAAACAAGATTTTAATCGGAACCCTCAGGGTTATAGAAAAAGAGGAAGATCTAAAAATATTTTTCTTAGGACGATTCTAAATTAATTGAAAACAATAGGAAAGACACGGAGAGAGGCAAAATATCTGGCTACAAATAGAGGAAGATGGAGAGCTATGATAGAAGCCCTATGTTCTAATTCGGAGTGAAGAGGAATATATATGTATGTCTAAATTTAAACAAACACCAAAAATCAGTCCAAAAATCAGTAATTCTCACACAAAAACTAATATTTTTATCGCTGTAGTTAAACTATTTTCGTATGGAGCCTCCTGAAGTAAAAGTAGTTAAAACCCCAATAGATTCTGTCTGATTTTCAATCCTACCTTAAAGACAGTATTAGTAAAAATATAATTTTAATAAATATTTTTAAACGGTTAAAGTTCGAACTTCATAAGAGTTTTAATTTCTGTAGTATTCAAATAAAATGGTGAAAAAAAATTCGCATCAAATATGCTTTATTTCCTATAAAGCCTTTATACAAGATGATTCGGTTGAGTGGGTACAAATTTGAAGGGAAGGTAGGGTGCATCCTAAAAAATCAAGGCATCATGGATGGAAACCTCATTGAATGCCGAAAGAAGCACTTTAATGTTATAGAATGACTCTTCACATGCATTTTAACCTTTAATTTTGATTACCTAAATTGTCTTGGTTTTGTATTATTTTTTTTCTCTAATAATATTGCCAACATTTTCATTTAAATAGGAACAATAGCATTTTCGATATACGTTTTTGATTTGACATGCAAATTGGCAAACTCTGCAAACTCGCCTATAAATAATCAAACTACTACGAAAAACTATATCTCCAAATACCCCTGTTTTGATGCCCTCTGTATACATTGATAATTGTAGTGGGGTTTTCATTAGCAATGAACTCTGGAAGATGTTTGGACACTGATTACATAAAAAAAAAAGATTAATTTTATCATAGTGGATTTATTTACATAGATATTATTTATAGCATTATTAATCACACCTTTTTTTGTCGTACTGTTCATATTTGCCTAACGACTCTTCAAAAACATCATTTGTTTTATTTTTAGTTTCCCATTATGAATTTCCTAAGATATCTTTTCTTATAAACAAAGGACCAAGTCATGATAAAATACAATATCAAACTTATACATGAGTGAATTTTTTCTATGTCGTAATATTTACATGTACTGGGTAAAATTCATCATGTCTTTCAATTGAGATTTAACTTACAGCTCTATTGCCTCAGAAAAGGATCCAAAGAATTTTTTTCGGATGATATTTTACTGTTTATCCGATACACTTAGATCGAATGAAAAAGAAAAACGTTACCTCATCGAGACGTCTGCTAAAATTTTGTTTTAAAATTTAAGGACTTTACTTTTTTTAAATATATTATTTGAAATTAATTATATGAATATTATTATATAAATTAGTTATTGTAATGGGATGTTTTTCAATTCGTATACCCTACTTTAAATTTTTTTAACTAACGAGCAATAAGTGAAGAATGGACAAGTTAATTTTTCGTAAAATTTTTTCTTTTGTTAAGATACGAAAATCAATGAAAAGCAAAACATGAAATGGAAAGGCAAAACGCGAAATTTAGTTTTTAATTCCTACTAAATGAAGCACATTAACTCATGTTTTTCCATATTTTCTGAGTAAGTCACTTTAATATGATCTTTTTCAAAGTAAAAAAATACAAAACAGTTGTGAAATAATAACATTCCGATTATTTAATACATTCCCGTCAGATTCAAGTTGAATATCACCATTCAAAACCTCACCAATATTACGTTATATCGCATGCTATTTTATCAAATAGTGGTGTGAACTAAGATTCCCTCTAAAAATAGACGAATTAAACGCAGAGTTTAAAGATCCTGTTACTCATAGTTGCTTTATGTTGACCAAACATAAACATCACGTACTACGTATAAGATGATTAAACGTTAAATTAAAACAAAATGTTAGATACGAAACGATCACCAGAAAGAAAAATCACTGGGTAATCCTCGTGGAATACATACGACCACACTCTTTAGATAAACAATGACCATTTTAACTCGATCTAATAAACTCCATCTTAAATATCTTCTCCCCATAGTTTGTCCTCCAGTTGACTTAGCTTTCCTATTTCTCATTCCACTTGTCCATATGAACCTAATTCAATCTTATGCTTCATTTTTATTAAAGAAATTATGTAATATATTTCAACAAACGAGTGAGAGTAAAATAATAATACTTATAAAAAATTGTTAGAAATCTATATGTATGCAATTGAATTTGAATGCGTAACTATAAAGAATTAAGTTTAAGAAAAATTGAGCTCGAAGAGTATATTAATAAATATTTTAAAACAATCATTGGAAAGATGAAAAGATAATCCATCGTTTTAACCTAATTAATTTATTGGCATGAGCCAGCGGAGTATTTTTAATGAACATCCTCTTATCTCCTTAAATTTGTCGTTTTTAGAAAGTGCGAGCAAAAGAAATTGTCACCTATTTCCTAAAGAAAGCTGGTTACACAGATGATTTTTTTCCTCCTTTTTCTGAATCTAACCCTCATTTCCCCGCTTCGACTATTCCATTTCACCTTCCTCATCCATCAGTTGCTTTCTTTTTCACCTGTCACGTGCTTGACAAGCAATCAAGAAAAGCTGAATGATGTTTCCATTAATATTTTCTACCACAATCTTTAGACGACAATCGGGGAGAGGACTGAATTAAATAAAAATTACCCCCAGTGATTTATCATTTAAGTCACTATTTCCTTTTAACAAAATTTTGTAATTCTTTTCAATGCGGAGTCTCACAAAGAAGGATTTGAAGTAAAGTTAAAACCCATTTTTCATTACCGTTCTGTTGTAGCAATAAATAGAAGTTTGTAACTGTATATTTAATTTTTTTATAATAAAGGATGACTTTGTAGATAAATAGCATTGCAATATTTATAGTAGAAGAGCTATGAGAGATTTTAAGAAATACACCATATGTATACAAACATTACAATGTTTGATTTTTGAGCTGATCTGAATGAACAGTATTTACAACTTAATAGGAACATTCATAATTATTAATACGTATTATTTTCATTCTGAACATGAAAAAGTTGACTAACTGATTTTTATTAGCTCCATTTATCAGGAATAATAATAAAGATTAATTAAGCATTGAAAAAATAAAATAAAAATAAATAAAATTAGAAAATATATTATTTTTGATGAATGTTCCTTTACATTTGTAACAAATCTTATGCAATATATTTTATCTTCAAATTTTTTTACATATTTGTCAAGAAATTAATAGATATAAAAACACAGCAAAACATTAAATATTTTTTCACGGATACTTGCAAGTGACATCACATGAGGGTCAGTTAATAAGGCCGAACACACGCAGATGACGTAACTTATAGGTATCCAATTAAATCTGATCCGAAAATTGATTCAGCTTGATAATATACCCAAGCCTTACAGCTGTAACGTTAATTCGCCACGCGCAATTACTTTATCAGACGCAGTCATGCGATTATTTGCAAGTTCCAATTATTTTTTTATTTTTTATTTTAATGGCGGGCACTTGGGATTGTCCCATTGGCCACAGAAATGCCGGAACTGCTACTCTCTTCTCGTTACCCAGTGAGGGTAAAGATTAATTGCCAATTTCTGGGAACGGGGACGCTGCTCCAGCGCTGTGGCTAAGCCACGGCGGTGGAGTAGCGTTGCCCATGTCACACAACCACAAACCAGCTTATAGGGCGGGTCACATTCACACGCAAAGGAGGAAAGGACATAGAACACAGAGAGAGAAAGAAACATCCATGCCCTGAGCAGGATTCGAACCTGCGGCAGTTCCCAATTAATATTTTACGCAAATAGTCTCTACGGAGTCTATACATATATATTTTTTTATGTAAATAAATTATCTTAATCCCAGTTCATAGGACCGAAATATTTAACAGTTGTGGCTTTCAATCAATTCACTTTCCTCGCTACTTTTTTTGTATATAAGTAGACCTTTTCTCTTGTAATAAATATTATGCAGCATTTCCCTTTCCTCCCTATTGCAGTAATGGGACCTCTTTTTTAATTAAATTTTTAAAGTTAAGATTCATCCCTGAAGATCAAAGTACGCTTATATCAGTTTCCCATTAAATTTAAAACTCGAGACCTTTTGCTAAAGTTTTTACGATAAGGCAAGAATAGTAACAAATATTATTTGACATAATCGTAACTGGGCAATATATTCTAATATTTGTTAAACCTGCAGATTTGTTGATTTCGGCAAAATTGAAAATTAGTTTTATTGAATCGCATTTCATACACGCAGATTATAGGCTTTTCATATTTGAACTGATGAAACTTATTAAGGGCGCTTTTTCATTACACGACACGATAACGACAAAACGGATCCGATTGTCGGCGAACGACATAGAATCAAGTAAAATACATGGTCAGCAACGGAGCGCTTTTTCACTCACCGATACGATAACGATTATGTCGTATCCGACAAGACGATATCGTTTGTCGGAATCAAACGTCGGTTAGGCCAGCAAGTTTCTCCTCAAATCGTGGCGATTTTATTAGTTGTTGTGTATCTTTCCTGTTTTATCTCTCTTTTGATATCATTATTTTATTCTTTTAATCAATTTTAATATTTTATTAGATCATGTCAAATGTAAAATTCGAAAATAAAAGTTTTATATAATTTATTCTCATGTCTGGTTATACATTTTTAATTTCATGAAGTTGCATTTTTTACATTATAATGAGGTTGAAAGACGTAAACAATCATAAAAGTTTCATTGAAAATTTTTATAAATTCATTATATGCTTTAATGAAGGAATGGTATTTTTTATAATAGTAATGGTTTGATAAAAAGGCAAATAAAGACCCTTATGTATTTCAAACAGAACTCAATCTGACTACTGGTTTCCGCTTGATTGAATAATATAAAGTCTGTTCCCTGATTCAACTGAAACATTTTTTTGAAACATGATAGAACGGCTTCATAAGATAAATTTGATAAAACTCATTTAAAAAATCATCTAAAAAGATTATTCTAAATGAAACTAATATTTTGATTCGATTTGAAAAAAAACGTTAATTCTTTAAGACATTTAAAGAATTTAAGTAATGTTAAGTGATTACAGACATAATTTTAAGTGTAGATTGGCGGCACTTAAAAACCGCCAAATCTGTAGCTGCTGTGGCGTTAATTCGTTAGTACCATTTCGTGCACCCAAAAACGTTTCTGCACTGCTAGCTTTTTTCTTCTAAAATAAAGTAAGAAGTTTGAGACGACGATTATCATCCGGCATATTTAAAGTTTGCAGAAAAAAATCACAGCAGAACGCAAGCAACTGCTCACTTGTTGGGTCTTTGTGCCAACTAAGTTAAATGAACGCCAATTTACGATACTACCAATAATTTTATCAAAAAAATAACATATTTTATTTCTTAAACATTTTAGAACACAACAACATTTATTATGTATCTAACTCTGTTGCCAAAACGAATTCAAAACTAAAACTTATAATTTTTCAAAACACGTTCAAATAAATTATTTAAATTTTATGTCTCTACACACTCAAGCTCAAAACACTGAATGAACAAGAATTTCTACTTCTCGGACTAACGATATCGGACAAGTGAAAAAACAATTGCTTAAACGATCCGGCAACGACGTTGTCGTTCACACATTTGTCGTCCGATTTTGTCGGTATCGTGTCGTGTAATGAAAAAGCGCCCTAAAGTGATACTTTAAAAACTTCTATCATTAAATTGTCATGAAATTACCAACTACTCCTGTTGGTCCAAGACCTTAATTTTGATTCTCTCCAATGCGAATAAGGTGTTGTGTCACAGTAATATCGAAACTACTTTTGGGTGAGAATAAAATTGCTAACCTCATCTTTCCAGTGTGCTTATCTTCCAAACTACTCATCTTTTCCCAGAAAGCACCATTTAAAGTATTGAATCATAAATTATCATAAATGGCAATCTACAATCACGAGATGGACAGCAACCAGGTAAACTAAGACTTTGAAGCTCATATAACTTATATCCCATAAAACACCTCGAACATAGAATACTAAAAGAATACAAAATCTTTTTAATTCTAAATTGATAAACATTCTTGGAAAAAAAAACGCGCTTAAAAGCAGCAGAAATTTCAAAAAAAGAAAGAATAAATGTAGCAATAAAGGAAACGAAGGAAATAAAAATATGACCACCGAAGCCGACGTCTTCAGGGGGTACCGACCCCTGTAGCCATAAAACAAAACCTTCTTTATTGAGAGAGAGGACAAATGCCTAAATTAACTCCCTCAGTACCCCGAAGGTTTTGTATAGAAGTCCAGGGGAAAAAATGAAATACATAGAGCCAATTCAGAAAAGAAACTCAAACAAAATCATCAGAAATTAAAAACTCACATTAACCAGGTAAAACAGCGATTTCACAAGCAAACCAAATGAAAAAGAATCACTTGAAACAAAAGAAAACAATGGCCTCTATTAAAATGCGCAGATTAAAGAAAAGAAGTCAAAGAAAAGATTACGTAACATATTAATAGAATGCTTAACTGGGGCTGCTCAGTTAAGACTTGAATTGCGCCCTGCTAAAAGAAATAAAAAGCTAGTGTTCTACACTCGGGGTACTGAAGGAGTTAATTTAGGCATTTGCCCTCTCTCTCAATAGAAAAGGTTTTGTTTCATGGCTACCGGGGCCAATATCCCCTGAAGACGTCGGCTTCGGTGGTCATATTTTTATTTCTATTTCCTCTATTTCCTTTATTGCTACATTTACTCGAACATAGAATTAATTCCTCGCTGCCATCAATTCCAACGATATAGTGACCGAATATCGTTAGAATTTTGTGAAATGAATGAACTACACTTTTTCCCACTAAATTCTGTGTTGTTTTCGGATATTTGCTGCTTTTTCTCAGAATTTTCTTTTGCTCAGATATCCGTTACATTTCGACAATAAAATTCCCTTTTATATGTCAAATAAATTGTGGAGAAATTTCCATCTCTCTAGTGCACCTATTTTACCCTAACTCAACCTGTGATAAATTCCAATGCAAATAATTTATCGCTTAGAATAGTTACAGATAGTATAAGGCATGAATATATTGCCAATTGTAAATCATCTCAGTAGACGTATTATATTTAACACTTGACAGCTGTTATGACTAATACGGCTACGACCTTTTATTAAATAAATCATGTTTTGTCTCGTGTTATCAAATTTCAAAGTATAAGGAATATCTATCTATGAATATATAAACTACATTTACCTTCAAAGTTAAATTTAATTTTACCATCTATTAGCATCCCTCTGGCGAATAAACAAATAACTAAACAACGTCAAATTAACATCATTCTAAGATATTCTTTTAAACAGGGAAATTCAAATGTTTGCCCTTATATCGATGTCGCCTTTGATCAGCGACGACTTATCTTCGTAAATGATTTAAAATTCTAAATATTTGAATTTTTTTCTTCACTAATGTGGTATGGAAAACATTTTATAAGCAAAAGAACTTTGAAAACATATTCAGAGGAAAAATTACATTTGCAGATGACATTTTGAGATTAATTACACTTGTTTAATTTGGGAGATTTGTTTGTGATGTTTTCGTGGAGTTGTTATTATTATAGCCTAGGTTTCAAGGTTGCGTCATTTTTCATTGCCCACTTTAATTGGATATCAGAGACAGGCTCTGTCCAAAAATTTCATCCGACAAGCTATTTTCGACTATTTTGAGTCAATCCCAAATCAAGACTGCATTGATTGAAATTGTCAAAAGTATTTAAAGCATTAAAATTTTAACAAATGAGAAACGCTAATGAAATGAGGATTTTGGACTACAATATAATATTACTGGACTGGATAGAATATTCAAAGGAAGAATTAATTTAATTTTGTCCTGAATTTGAATTTGTTAATAACGATGTTTAATTTTTTTATCTGAGAAAAATTTATTTTTATCTTTTTCCAACCTTCAAATTCTCTTGCCAGTAGAGCAACAGCACTTTTTTGTTCTCTTTATCTCGCTTTTTTCTCGTTTGTTTTGAAATTTTCTAACTTTGCTTGCTTCATAGATTGAAAAAAAAATCTGAAGGAGGTTTTCACTGTATGCCACTCAGGGCAAACCATCAAAATACATCTCTGTTACCCACTGAATGCACTGAATATATTTGTATGCATAACAGATTGTATGTTATATTTTAGTTAATATCTTCATGATGAGTTGAGATTCGAGATGTTAATAATATTGTTCACAGTTATTGAGAAAATATAGTATTAGTTTTCTTAATTTTCATACGTTTCACCGAGAGGGATAATCTCATGACCGGGGTTTCGAGTTTCAGCGTTGACACCACAATATATCCTCCATTCCCTTCAACTCAAGAAAAGTTTTCAGTGACCTACACTCCCCAATTTGAGCAGGCAATTTAAATATGATACTCCCATTCACAATAGATGGCAGCACTAAATGGCTGCTAAACTATGTCAATTTCTTTACAGTTTTCAAACCATGCTAGTTGTAAGTGGTTAAAAAAATCATTAAGGTAAAAAAATATTCTTTACCATAAACTTTATGGTTTACAGGATGGAAAAACTGCTGCCGATTTATTTACCACAATTTCAGAATTAAAATTTGAAGAGTGTATTATATCTTATTCGCCAATATATTTCTTGACTTGAGTTTCCAGAATTTCAGTACGTTTTGGTACAACCAGGATTGGACTTTCCAGAATTGCAGCGACTTAAAGCAATTGCACTAAACCGTGCATCTACTCACTATTTTATGTCCAAAACATTACAAAACAATAAATAAAACAAGAATGGCACATTGAAAGTTTTGAAACGAAACGAATCTATGTTTCAAAAGTTTATTAGGTTAATGTCCATTCTTCCTTTGGACTATACCTTTCAGAAAAACGGTTACTAAGCACTGCAAGGCACACTAGTAAGTGTTGTGCATCCAAGATTACTTCCACTCAACAGATAATTCTTCTTGGATATACGAATAACAAGCCTGTATTGGTATTTGGATAAACAGTCCTTTTGTGTGGCAAGTAGAAAAACAACACTTATTCTTTCCATTATAAGGATATTTAAGGAAGCATTTTAATGCTTTTAATAAGACATTATTTTAGATCTATTCTACCATTTTTTTTTCATTTTGAGTATTCATTTTTTTAATCCTAACTCTTGATATCGAAATAAAGGGGTATTCGTCCTGATCCATTTTAGTCCTACTCCTTCATAGAGAATCGAAAAAGTGATGAAATCAGCATTTATACAAATTTGGTGGATTTGCTCATCCTCAGGGAATGTTTTTAACTGCATGTGGAATACCTGCAATGTCTTGAGAATTCTCTTTCAATCTAAATTGAGGTGGTTATCATGTTCTGAGACGTATTTTCTCGGTGTTAAATTATGCTTCTTGAAATTTCGATCGAGGACATACATTTTGTCTATTGGCTTATAAAAATATATGATTCTTAGCTTGAATGCAATAGCTATTTAGTATTCACATAAAGATTTAGGACGTTTTGTTCACATACATGAATAACGTTGTTACTACAGAGCATTTACAGGACACATGTACATTTACCAATGTAATGCTTCGAAGAAGTGCTTGAGCTCTCTATTTTATGTTATCTATTTGTAAACCTTAATGTCAGCCGTAAGTAAACCAAAATGTAAATAGTAGCCGAGAGATGAATCTGAGCTACTTTTATTATAAATATGCCTGTATCTCCGTAAAGAGCTTCTTTGAAGGCATATTGACTCTTAAGGTTTAATTCTTGCTATGATTTTTCTCTGTATAATTTTGAATAAATGTCTTTTACGCAATGGTTGTTTCTGTAAACTTTTATAATACATAGTAAGTGCATAAAACACTTTATATCCTCCATAATTCGCAGCAAAAATAAAAGCCTTACTTAAATGTCTTATAATATCCAAGATCAAGAGTGTGTTATTTTGAAATTTTTATAAACACTATAAACGTACAGTAAGTTAAATACATAAACTCTTGATAAGCTGTCTTTACGACAAACTTAATATACTATAAGCAATAATAAATAAATTATTTTGAAACAGGTTTTTCTTATTTAAAAAAAAATCAGAAATTTGGCCTTATTTTTAGGTGTAGATTACCTTGATAAAATAATCAAATCAGCCATGCAAACAATAATGAGATCAGAAATATTTTCATTTATAATTGTAAATTTGAAACTATTTCATATAAAATAAAAACACAATATGAAATTTAAACTATATTCTAATAAATATTTAATATAAACGATAATGTGAATCATACACAAAAAAAGGACAACTGATGTTATTAAATTGGTTATAAAACTTTTTTGATCGTGATATTTGACACTATATCTTGTCTAAATTAAGTAAGATGAACAAAAACGAAAACAAAATTTTTTTTAAATTTTTATTTGTTATATTCTGATATTATTTTTATACAAGCTTTTAAAATCTACCCAGATCCTTATTTTTGTTTAAAAAAGTGCTTCTGTTTTGTGTAATCAGTTTATTCATCATACGACAACCAGCAACAAATCGCTCTACCAAGATCGATATCCACGACAGTTTCATTCATTTTTGTTGTTTTTGCTTACAATCCCTGCTGTTGCTGGTAACGCTAAAATTAGTCAATATCGTAAAACGCTGACTGTCACGTTAAATGAAGCAATCATAAATGGTTTTACTTTTCTTTTTTTGTTTATTTTATCTTCAGTGCTCTGGTTTATCAATATGTTGTTACGTCAGCCATGAAGAAAATACACAATTTGCTTTTCTTTTTTTATAACCGAGTTTGTTTTTTAGCGTCGTGTCATATCTTACATGATTCATTATTTCAAGCTTGCTTTGTTGTTTTTCGTCATTTTTTTCCAATTTTTCTGACGTAATTGTTTGTTTTTAACATTTCTTTTTTAATATCTTCGTTGACACATTAAACACGCATACTGATCAGATGGGTTGTGTTCAAAATCTAAAGAAAAAGAAAATATTGTTGAGCTTAAATATCTTTTCAATTTTTCTTCTACGTTTTTATTTATTTACTTTTTTCGTTTGATCTTGTACATAAAAAATGTACATTTTTAATTTTTATAAATAAGTGTAATGCTTAATCTATTAAAATCAATATTTATAAAAATTAATGTCATTTCTTGAAAAAAATATTTAAAAAAAAATAGGTAAAAATTTTAAAAAAAAATTAAAGGTACGTAAAGCTGTAAATAAAATAGAATGCATGAAAAATTTAGTTACAAAAAACTAATATGAATAAAAATTCAATTATAAAAAGAAAACAGTACTACGAAAAATCTGCTGCCACCTCAGCTTTTGCGTTCAATCAGCACAAATATCTTTAAATTGGCAAGAAAAAAATTATGGTCGCAAAAACAAGTCGTTTCTTAGATAAATTTTTTTTTGCATTTGAAATTTTTTTTTATTTATTTTAAATTATAAGTGAAAAATTTCCTAAGAAGTTAGGAAATTAAAAATATAAATAAATTGAGGAAAATCCGTTTCATTCAAGCTGTAATGATTTCCCTGGCATTTTATTAAAAAACTCAGTATGCAAAAAAAATTTAAAAAAAAAATGACTGGATGATTTCCTTGATTGTACTTATTATTCCTTTAACGATCAGTTACAAGAAATATAGGGTGTATATATATATCTTTCCTTCACACAAAGGCACTGAAATATTTAATGTTAAAAATTAACATTAAATTAAAATTATGTATAATTTGCATTTAGCTTAAGAAAACAGTTAAAAAGGTTCAATTAAGCAATCAATTTCAGAAAATATGAATAAACAAAACACGAACCTTTATATTCTAGATATTATTTATTATTTAAATTTAAATTTATTATTTAAATATTTATTATTAGGCAGAAATCTAGTAATTGAGTCAAAAGTGCCCCTAGTTAACCATTTGTATTGAATTTATTTAAATAGTACCTATTTTTTGGCTCATTATGCCTTTGTGGTATTTAATGCATACTAATTATTATATCACATTTTTTGCTAATTAGGTTTTGTAAGCATAAATTAGGGATCTTTTTTAAATTATTTTACTCATTACAATTGACTATTATTTCGTTTCTTGCTAAACCAGAATTATTTGGTTACTTCATAGTATTAATTTATGTAATTTTAGAGCGAAACATGTTGTATTATTACTTAAAATTCCAACGGAAACATTTATTAAGTAAAAATTAAACAGCAACTTGCTTTATAAAGCAGTTTTTTTCAGACGAAATTGAAACAATCTGAACTTGAAATAACAAGAGTTAATCCTGGTTTATAAATTACTGTCTTTAAGAGCTTAAGAATAAGATTGTGCTGCATAAGTATACATTTCGCATCCCGAATCTAACTTTTTTTTCATTAGTTTTTCTCTTCTTATCTGCAAACTGCGATATGTTTATCTTCATTCTTATACTTTTAGTTAACCAGTTTTTTTCCTCACTTTCTTTTCATAATCCCTTTCATTCATAACATTCATGTGTATGCACACTTCATAAAAAGAGTAAAGGAAAAAAATTCTTATTCGCGACACCAGTTATTCAAACTAGATTGCGAAACCTGACTCTATCAATCATTTTAATGACTTTTATATGATTATTCCTGTCCTCACGTCGATTATTTGGCTTTTCTTTTTTTTTCTTTTTCTCGCCAAACTTGACTGAAAAAGTCTCCGAATGAATTCAGCGCGAAAACGAAAGGGATATAAAAAAAAAACTTTCTTCATTGTTAGTCTCTGCATAATGTATGCTTAGCAGTCATTATTTACAGAAACGATTTAGAACAACTGGATCATCTTTCGTGCATTTTTTATATCGCAATCTTCTTTGTTTCAGTGAACCAAACATGAATTTATGATAATATGCCTTGACTGATTGTTCTGTCATTTTTCTAAGCTGCTTTTCTGATCTTCACTTAAAATTAAAAATGAGTAATGAAGTTGTTGTTGGTCGTTAATAAAAGGATTTTGCACGTTCATTATCAATAGCTTTAATACAAAAAAAAAATTTGATTTTATTTTGAATAGTGTTGGAATTTATATTTTAATGCTACTACGTCAATCACCAAAAGTTGAATTCAAGTTTGTGTATGAACACTCTTTCATAAACAGAGTATGTAAATTTTTTGATATTTTTCTTAGATTTGTGGGCTAGAAAAATCAAAACATTAACTGATCAAACAGTCCTAAAAACATTTCTGAAAAGCTGTTTTAAGTCAATTAATGGTATTTTAAGATTATTTTAACTTAAATTTTTCACCATTAACGCAAGAAATTAAATTAATTTTTAAATAATATTGTTTTGCAGAAAGAATAGAATTTATGCTGAAAAGTAGAACAAATTTATTAATAAAATCCAGGCTGCAAAGAGCATGGCAACTGCTGTTTCCTTTTGAAACGCATGAACTTGTGTACGGTGAAATTAGGTAACGGAAATGGCGTAAAGGAATGTTCTAGAAACTTGTAAAACATTCCATAAATAATAACAAAATTCTTACACAACTTTTATACATATTTTCATACTTTTTCGTACCGAAATCTTGTTGCAATTCGGGAGAACTTGGAGAATCGAACTCAAGACTTCATACTTGCCAGATGAGTGCTTTTAGACGCTCGACCATGTCAACATGTTTCATGTCAATATGTTTAGATTTTATACGTAAGGTAATAAATAAAATTAACTTGCGTATATTTATTTTCCACAATGAATTCCAGAATGCAAATTAAATCTTAGTTATGTTCACATATACATTTAATCTTCGATTTTGCCTCTTTTTAACTATTCACTAAAATTACGAAAGTAATATAATTATTACAAATAACAATTATATTACTTAGAATAATATAATATTAACTGATTAATTTATTTTACGATTATTATAATTTATATTTTCTTGATTAACGTAAGAAAAAAAATCATGTCAAATAATATATTACTATTTTATTTGCAAGGTAATAAAATTCACTCCCATATATTTATTTGCCACGCGGAAATCTTGAATGTAAGTGCGAATTAAATAAGTAATATAAGGTGTATTGTTGAGAACGTGAGGATTTATTTGAAAAATGTGTAATAAAAAAACTGATCATGTAAGAAATTATCGTGCAATATGTGACAGTATCGTGCAATTTGAATAAAGAAAAATGAAATAGTAAAAATTCAGCTTCAGCAATATGAACTAACTAATTAAATAATATTTACCGAAAATAGAAAGTATATTATATTTTGCATGTTTTAGTAGAAAATATTCTTTAGCGAGTCTGAAGAAATATAGTGTCATGAAATTTAAATAAAAGGAAATTAAATGCTGAAAAATCCCTTTTAGAAAATGAGCTAATTAATTGACTATTATGTGCAGAAAATGGAGCAGATAATACATATTTGCGTGCTTGATTAAAAAATAATGCGAGGAAATAAAGTGCTGCTCAATTTAAATAAAGAGAAATTAAATGTTAAAAGTGGAATTTTAGAAAACTTAAGAGTTAATTATAAATTTTTAAAAAATAGATTATGTGATATTTGTAGGGTTTGCTAAAAAGTAATTTATCTTTGATTGTTAATATCAACAAAGGCAGAGTAGCACAATTGAAATAAAGATAAATTAATTTCCGAAATTTATCTTTTAAGGAATAAGAACAAATTTGAGAAAGTAAGAAGAAACAATAAAAATAAATTTGATCTTAGTTAATTTTGGTATAATACCACAAATGTTGTTTTTGATCCTTTTTTAATGCAACTAAGAATTTTCAGAAGCATAAACTTCCAACATTTGATACAGTGCACAAATCATTAAGAAAATATGAGTTTCGAGATATATTTTGTAAACTTTCAAGTCAAACTTTCAATTTTTGACAAATAATACCCACAAAATAAACATTTAGGGTTGCAAATTTTTTTCAGGTTTTTCATACTACTGTGAAATCATTTTGACGAACTACATTGCATGAGTTTTCAGAGAGAAAAATTTCGAAGAAATTTACAAACAATATTCATCGTCTAAATACTGTACTGTTGAATACTATATCATTGTTTAAATACTATTAAAATAGTAATATCAAGCTTGTATGTTGTGGAGTTGCTAAAATTAAATGAGCATTCGAAAATGTTTCGAGGATAAAGTCGACTGAAACATTAAACCTTATTTGGAATTTATTTGTACTATTACCTGTTTTCTTTTTTTCTTAATTTTTGATAATATACAGAATGCTGCAAAAATATGCTACAAAATTGATGCTTCAAAAATATTTTTAAGTATAATTTGAAAGCATCAAGTGAAAATACGATTTAATCAAATAAAAGTAAAGTTTTTAATTTCAACACTGAAATTTCTTGAAAAATAATGTTCCGATAATTTTATTTCCTACTTCAAAATATCTTTAGTTTATATTTTTCTATTTACTCACTTTTTTACTCACTTTTGTTTTCTTTTAAAAATGAATGTAGGTGAAAGGTTCAGAAAAAGCATCGATTTGTCTTGATGCTGAACATGTCAACGTCGTAGCCTATCCAGCTAATGTCTATTTCTAAACAACTTTTGATCGACCTTTTTTTTATTATTTGTTTTATTAAATTTTTTGTCGAATTTATTATGGAATTTTTTGCTTTTACAATACGAGTCAGATTTTAAAATACTGTGCGGCAATAATATCGGCATAAACATTTCTAATGTTGTCCCAATTTCACACAAGTAGTGAATTTACAATTAATTAATGAAAATAAAATTTAAAAAAAAACAGTTTTTGAAAAATAATTTTTATAAAAGGTATATATATATATATCTAATATAAGGGCAACAACCCCTATATTTTGGTGGATTTATTTGTCAAGAAAGCAGGAATAATGAGAACATATTGTGCACAAGATTTTATTTACTAAATAGATCGTGAAGCCGAAGTCACATCCCCGCTCTCCCGGCTGGAGAGGGGGGACAAAGTTCCAGTCAGATCCGACGGAGTTTAGTTTGTAAACATTATACGCCAAAAAGTCACGCAAAAACATTGCTCCTGTATTTTATAGGATGATTTTTAGATGTAAAGAGGCCCAGTCATATGCCTTTTTCTGTATTCTTACGCCTCATCAATTTATTTATTACTCATAGTAAATCGTTTAATCTTTCCTTATATGGAAGTGAAAGATCTTAAAATAACTTCTCTTTTGAATTATAAATCTAATTATTATTCATTGGCATGTTTTTAGCCTTGAAGTCCCAAAATAGAATTTCTACCCTTATCTTTTATTAAAGATATTTTATGAAAACGAATGAAGTTTTAATGCTTTTATTAATACAAAAGTATTTAATTTTTGTATTACATCCCCCCCAAAAAAAATAATTTTTGGTAAGCCAAAAAAAAATAATAATTATAAAATTTAAAATACTATGAATTTTTAAAGTTTAAGTAGGTATGACTGTCCTCTTTCCTACTATAAATAACATTTTTCCAATATGAAAAAAAATTATTTACAGCAACAACAATAAAAACATAATAATACAATTTATCTATTTAGTGAACTAAACAGAAAGAAAAATTTAAACATTTTATATAATTATTTTAAAAAACTTTTCAAAATTTTTCACACAAAAATATACAAAATTTTTATGCAAAACGAACTGGACAACAAGTGTCATTTAATCAGAATTTAAGATTCTGTATGGTTAATGGGGTTATTTACTAGATGAAATTCTGTATTCCCCGTTAAAATGGAGGAAAACAGAGTTTCATGAAGCACTGTGAAATTGAGAGATCCAGACTGGATAAAACAAAAATAGTTTTTAATTTTTTTTTTTTTTTTCACTGTGAAAAAAAATTCAAGTTTCCTCGCCAAACATCTCCACACGCAATTCGGATCTCTCAAAAATATAGGGATTACTTCTTCCTTTGAAGAAAGTAAAAACATTTATTTTGAACATTATTCATGATTTAATTTTAACATTTGTGGGCTGTGATATTTCCTAGGCTTTGATACTTGTACTATTTCAAAATTTTGTTTTCTTACATTTTTAATTTATTTATTTATTTATTTTTTGTAATCTTGGTCATTCTTTCTTTTTCCTATTTTTCCTTTGCTTTTTTGTTTTTGTTACCCTTTACATATTTTTTCGTCGGTATTAACCTGATAATGAACGCATCCATTACCTAGATCTATCTTCGAATCATTTGAACTTTTTGGACATTCTTTCTTTCTTTTTTTTGATGTTTACTTTTACTGAAACATCCTTAACATTCTATTTTTCGATGCTTACTTTTATTGAAACATCATTCTTTTCTTTTTTCGATGTTTACTTTTTTGAAACATCTTTTTCACCATTTTTAACCTTAACATATTCAGATTTCTGCTGTTTAATGTGCAAAGATAAGTTGTCACTTTTAGAATTAGCAGAGATGATCAGTCTCTTACCAAATTAAGTAACAACTGGCCCGACACAATTAATAAACAAACAAAACTCTTTGCAAGTCTACAACCCTACTAAAGCCTATGGTAAATCAGTATCAAGTATAAAAACTTAACTGAGTTAAAATTTTCGCCTATCGTAATAAGGGAAACTCGCAAATTTTGTTAAGTGTTAACTGTCCTTTTGTTTGGGTAACATTTATTTCCTTATATTTTTTTTATAGGAATATTTAGTTTTGACCAAGTCCGAAAAAGCAAAATTTTTTCAAATTTTCTTTAAGTTTTTTTTTTTTTTATTTTATTTTTTTCGATTTCATCGTGATAAATCATTAGGAAACAAAAGTTTAAAAAAAAAACTTAATTTTGTTTGCCATTACTAATTTAATTGACGTTAGAGCCGCATTTATTTCCTTCAAAAACATTTTAAATGAACTATAAAAACAATATATCATATTTTTAAAAAAAGTAATATAAACACAAAAAATGCAACTCTTAAAAATATTCTATTAAATTATTCATAATAAAAAGTTTTATCATTACTCATATCTAATTTCAATAAAATATGAACACCCTACTCTCCAACGTCGACCTTCATCAATTTCGTTGAAGAGAAAAAAAAATATATCATATTTTAAAAATAATACGAATATAAATATAAGAAATGCAATCCAACATTACTAATATACTCAATTATTCAGAATAAAAAAAATTTTTGATCACTAAAATATGTAATCATAACAGTATCATAAATTTAGAGAAAGAAGAAAAAAATAATTTATATATCACTTTTTCTTCAATATTTGGCGAAGAGGAAAAAAAAAATCATTCGCGCACTTCACTTTCTTCTTCTTATTAATCATTAAAAATCAAAGAACTAAATGTTTTAGAAAAAAATACTTAAAGGATGCAAAGCTGCATAAAGTTCGAATTAATCCAAAACATATCTTGAAAGCCACAACATCAATTTAAAGTTGATAGGAAAAAATTATTCTTTCTCTTTTTTCTTTTCGTTAAAATGATTCATAAATTTTCACTGATAGTGAGGTTTCACTTATTATTCTTTGAGTTCAGAGTAGGAGGGAGGGTGGGAATGTTGAACATTTAAGTAGACCATCGTAAACCATTATGTGTTGAGAAAACACTTCATCGACGATTAAATCCAAAGCAGTGGGGAGTCCAAGGGTGGTGAAATATTGAAGCTCAACTCTCTAGTTGCATCCTTCGCCTTCAGAACGTTAAACATAAAATGCAGCATACACAAAAGGAAGGTAGTACACGAACGGAAAGTACCACTGGATGTAGGTATCATTTAAACAAATGAAAAGTTTGACGATTAAAGAATTTGTTTTTTGTTGAAGATACTCGATGAATTATTGATTACCATTAGTTGCAGAAAAATTTGACTTGATAAATTTTCAACTGTCCATGCGAATGAGATATTCGATATTTTCGATGCATTTTGTCACCGCTGATATTTCCGAAGTCCCAGCCGGGCTCCGCTAATCTTAATTTTTGAGATAGAAATGCGTAAATTTCCTCCGCAAGCAACTATGCTGCCGACTTCTAATATAAGGGCAACAACCCCTATATTTTGGTGGATTTATTTGTCAAGAAAGCAGGAATAATGAGAACATATTGTGCACAAGATTTTATTTACTAAATAGATCGTGAAGCCGAAGTCACATCCCCGCTCTCCCGGCTGGAGAGGGGGGACAAAGTTCCAGTCAGATCCGACGGAGTTTAGTTTGTAAACATTATACGCCAAAAAGTCACGCAAAAACATTGCTCCTGTATTTTATAGGATGATTTTTAGATGTAAAGAGGCCCAGTCATATGCCTTTTTCTGTATTCTTACGCCTCATCAATTTATTTATTACTCATAGTAAATCGTTTAATCTTTCCTTATATGGAAGTGAAAGATCTTAAAATAACTTCTCTTTTGAATTATAAATCTAATTATTATTCATTGGCATGTTTTTAGCCTTGAAGTCCCAAAATAGAATTTCTACCCTTATCTTTTATTAAAGATATTTTATGAAAACGAATGAAGTTTTAATGCTTTTATTAATACAAAAGTATTTAATTTTTGTATTACATATATATATATATATATATATATATATATATATATATATATATATATATATATATATATATATATATATATATATATATATATATATATATATATATACTGTATATTATATATATATATATGAATTTGACTGAAAATGGATTTGTCCCCTTCTTTAAATTTCAGTTATTTCATAATTCTATTTACTTATAATGTACGAACAATTTCAATGAACATTACAAATTGTTAAATTGTTAACATTTTTGCATTGTTGTATACACGTTAGATTAAGCCTCAACGGAACGACTGTACTTTCCTGAGCAACATCAATTTTTCTAATTTAATACTAAAATAGTTGGATAATCGTTACGTGGGATGATCTTCTAAATATCTCCAACTAACTTAAAAGTTATTTAAATTTTAAATTTGGAAGTAACTTATTGTTTATGAGTTTTAAATTTGGCTGCAATTGTTTTAACTATCATAAAATGTACCATTTTTAATTTCGATATACTAACAAATTTGTGATTATTCAACTAAGGTTAAAATACTTGTGCTTTAGCTTTTGGGGATATTGCTTTAACTATTTGCAAATGTACCATTTTTAACTTTCTTTTCAAATGCTTACAGACATGTGATTATTTAACTATGGTGATAACACTTTTGTTTTAGCTTAAGGGACAAGAGGTCAATGTCTTGACGTATTCTTATTATATGAAGAAAAAATACTGAACTGATAAAATTCGGCTGCGATAATTTAAAGTTATTATGCATAAATAAATAAAAATAAACAAACATATAAATTCAAATAAATTTGAAGGACTAATATATAAACAAATAGAAGGATTTTCTTCTGCCCCTCAGAAAATCCATGTTTGATGTTTATCCAAATTACGAATAGTTTTGAATAAAATATTTTATAAACGTACTGTTTAAAAAATTTAAAAAATATGAAAAAACATTTTTACACCTTACATAACTTTATCGCAATCATTCGTTTGAAATATGTTACCTAATTTTCGAAAAAATAATAATAATTTTGTTGCTAGTTTTTTTATTTGTATTATAGAAAATTAAAAGAAATAAAAACAAATATTAAGATTTCTTTTTAAAATTAATAAGAACTTATACATGAAACTTCCAATTTTTATAGTTTAACTAATATAAATATTCTTATGTAATTCAAGAACATGATTATGACAATATTTGAAAAATCCGTCTCTATTTTTGTCGAAATAAAATATCGTAAAGTCAACATTTAATATTTTATTTCTGGGATATGAAATATATTATGCGCTTTTCTTTAAAACATGAATAAAGAGAGCAATATTTTTAAACAAATATATATATATATATATATATATATATATTTATATAATCGAATGAAATCGTCAAATTGTAAATATTTGGTTTAGTAATTAATGACCGTATTGGAGAAGGAAACCATTCCTTAAAAATCAATTTTGAAAAGAAAAAGAAATAGTTTTCTTTGACATGTTCAAAAAATTTCAACAGCGATTTCTTTTTTTTAAACTATAAACTTCTTTAACCTTTACTTTTGCTTTTAGTCTTTTTAACTTTCTAACGTTTAGTTTCCTTCTTACTTTATATTATTTTTTCTCTATTTCTTATCCAAACTTTCTAAAACTTTGTGAAATAAAAACAATTTTTTTTCCAAGAAATAAAAACCTTAGTGTTTTTACGTGCGTACCTTTTTGTTATTATTTCGGTTACTCGCTTGAAAGAAAAAGTAATGAAATACATTGAGACCCAGTAGGGCTTCTAACAAATTAATGTAACAAGATTAGGCCACTGCCTCTAAATTTTAGATTTGAAGTACGAAAGAAAATGACTTTTATCCTTTTTTTAAGGGAATCTCAAAATATAATACCAAAAGTCTGATAAAAGAAAAAAAGTATTTATTTACAAATGTCTTTGAATTTATGATAAGCTGTAAAAAACTATATGAGAAAAAAAAAGTGTATGCAAAAATGCACCGTATTTCTGGGTCTATGAGAACTCCAAGGAGCTCAAAAATTATTAGAAGATATTATATTTCTATTTAGAAATTAACTACGCGCTTTGGTAATGATTTTGCATACATCCATAGCATTCAAATATGTTTACAATCTGTAGTTTAACACCTATACAAATTTGATATTGAAGAACTATAAAAAATAACTTTATGAATGATTTCTTTATTTTAAATAAATACCGAATCGAGAATTCAGACATACTTCAAATGGTTAAATCATAACTCCATCACTGATAAAACTAACTCCAATATACTGACCAGATAATTTTGTTGTCGTTTTTGAATATTCTGTAAATTTTGGAAAATAAAATTAAATTCTGATTTTGCTTATGTATAAAATGATAGGGTCAATGAAGAACGACTTCAATTGTATTTAATGAATGAGTTTAATTAATCAGTATTATTTTCAAAGATATGAACTTTTATAGCTTTCCATCTATGATGGCCAACATCGAAGCAAACTACGTTTAACTACCTACCCCAGTTCTTATGGAAGAGCAAAATCATAGTCAATTATATGCATATATGGCAGTACTTTTACTTTCGTTACTTGTACCGCCGGTACAAGTAAAAAGTACGTACTTTAACTTGTACTCCGTTACTTTTTAAATTTAGTACTTTTACTTGTACTCTTTCGTTACTTTTTTAGAGAAAAAGTACAAGTATTTGTAACGGAAATATCGAATGAAATCGTTACTTTTTTCTAAAACTCGTTAAGCTTTCTAAGAAAAAAAATAAAATTTAAAAAAAAATACTTATGTTTTTTTTAAATTTATAAAATTAATGTGCAATATATATGCATTCACAGCTGACTTCGTGCTTAAATACCTTATGTTTCAACTTATACTGCGCATTTAATTATTTTTTACTAGCTCAAAGATCACAAAGCTATCTGAAACCCCGTGTTTGCTTTGTTTATGTTTGTGCTTTTAAAACACGTTTCTAAAGAGTAAAACAATTTTAAATCAATGGTAATTTAAATAAATAAAAATAATAAACTAAAAATTAAAATCAATAGATAAAATTTGTTTTTCGTGCAAATCCATAAAAAGTTTGATATTAAAATTATATTTGATTTTAAAATTATATTATACGATTATATTATAAAATTATATTATAATACTCTTCCGCATTTAAAAATAAATTAATATCCATAACTTTCAAAATTAAAAATAATTAAACAAATAACAACATATTTGCAAAAACATTAAAGAACATAAAAATATTATTCAATAAAATTTTAGGTTACTTTGAATTTTCGATTTCCTAGAAATGTTCTTTTAAATCATTACTTTTTTTGTTCAGTACTAGTACTTTTACTTGCACTTTTTACTCGTTACTTTTTAAAATAAGAACTTTTTACACGTTACTTTTTTTAAAAATACTTGTACTTTTACTCGTTACTTTTTAAAAGTAACGTTGCCATATAGGATTATATGCCAAATAGTTTTAATCTCCGTTTACAAATGAGTTGACAAACTGATTATAACCTATTAAATACCAAGAAAGTTTCAATTATCGTTAATGATTGATCTATAGTATTCATTGTCCTCAATTATTCGGCAAGTAATTTCAATCGTCCTGCATTGATTTTACAAACTACTCATATAAGTTACAAAACGCATTTACGTTTTAAGCTTAATACTAAGGATAATCATGTTCTCATGAGATTTAAACAAATCTTTCACTTGTATTAGGTAATTTTTTTTTGACTTTGATTCGTATCGGTTTTTTTATCCTAGTTTGAATTCATACTAATATTTTAACTGTGTTGCATGTCATTATGTTTTACAAACAAATTTTTTTAAGTAATATTGCATACATGCATCCTGATTTAATTATTCTTACTTTATATTGTATCATAAACTTGACCTTTCCTATTGTATCATAACTCATGACCTTTATGTGTATCATTTTTTAATAATTATAAATTTTAAAGTTACTGAATAACGGAAATTGTGGTGGTCACTTTATATGAGGTAGCGGTAAAGTTTCCAAGTAGTGTAAAGTAATATTCTTTGTGCAGCTGAACATTTAGTAAAACACCACTTTGTTAAGCCACCTTATTTGGTGCTGAGATACGCATTTTTTTTTACAGTGCACTGTTTACAATTATAAATTATTATGCTATAATTAAAAAATTAAAAATACCTTCTTCGAGATGACAACCCAAAATTATTCAACACATAGTTAAACAGAATTTTTTGATCTTTTCTATTGCTACAAAATATATCAGGTTATAATCTAGGTACATGTCTTTGAAAAAAATCTCAACCGTAAAAAAGAAATAGAATTTAAAGTTAAATCAAATCATTATCTCCAATAAAATGACCTTTGCAAAAGTGTTCGGAACATTTCATTTGAAAACTAAATAAATAAATAAAAATAATTGTAAAATTGATTAAAAAAGGGAGAAAGGATACATTATGGATTTAACCCGTTGCTTTTTAGTACCAATGAATAAGTCTATACAAAAACGAAAAATGGTCTACATATAAAAGAAAAACAAGTATGAAAAAAATGGTGGTACGAATTTCTTCATGCTACTAACTACGATTTGCTTGTAATTCCATAAAAAAAACTCCCAATTAAAATTATTTTGGGTGAAAGTTAATTCTAGCGTTAAGATATATAAACAGATTCATTTATAAATTAATTAGTTAGGGAATTTTTTTGCAATTCTCGGATATATTCCTTTATCATTTATTAATAATAATTTATATTATATTCCAAAAATTGATTTTTTTTTATGTTTACACTTCAAGTATCCAGGGAATCGAAAAAAGTAATTCATGTAAAAGTAAATAAAAATAAGAAACTCTCATCAAAATATTAAATTTATATATTTATATTTTTTTTAATTCATCGAATTTAAATTTTTTTACTTGAAAGATTTTTTGTTTTATTTTATTCGTTTTTTTTAATTTTTTTGCGACAATCACTTGAGCTAATTACTTCAAACAAATCATTTTGCTGAAAAGGATAAAAAAAGAAAAGAAAAAAGAAAATCTAGACATTTAGGAAAACAGAAAATAAATAAAACTTTCTCTAAAAAAAACTCACTTGCATTTTTATTTGACTATTATTCAAGTTTACAGCCCAGAATGTGTTTTCTTAGTGCTTAAAATATCTTTATTTTTAAAATTCCGAACTTTTTTTTTCTTTCAAATGAGAAAAGATGTCCTCAGTGGCCTCTCTATTTATTTTTATTATTATTATACAGCATTTTTTTTAACTTTTTATCATCTAATGTGAACGACTGAAGAACTTACTGTATTTATTTTGAATAAAATACGCAGGAGTAAAAAATAATTTGAATATTAAGATCTTAAATCTTTAAATTATTCAGATTCTATAAAATGAACCCTGGAAATTTAAATTGCTTTTTTTATGACTAGTTTTGTTAGTTGTATTTAAAAAATTTCCTTTTTTGGTTTGATAATTACTTCAATCAGTATTAATTACAAAATATTACTCAAATTTAGAAATATTTAATGTTATATCTATATATATAAAAGTGAATGTGTGTCTGTCTGTTTGTCTGTCCTCTATAGACTCCTAAACCATCCGACAGAAAGCTATGAAACTTGGCATACAGATAGTTCAAAGCACGAGGAAGGTTTCTGTCGATATTAGAACATTCTGCGACAAACCGTTCCAGCGATATCAGCGAAAGTCGAAATGGAATTCTCTGATTGGTTGAAAGTTAGCCATTGTTTTAAATTTTGCTTTAAACGATTCAGTTTTCAAACATCTTGAAGATAACAACAGTGATATTTTCTATCTTATAGCTCTATTCTTTTAGAAAAGTAAATTACATATACTTTAATATTTAATTATAATTCGCGCAAGTTTCTTTGTGTCAGGTGAGCACAAGCACGTAAAATCAACGAGAATAGGTTTCGTAATTATTAGTCTTATCTCGGATTTAGTATTGTGAAAACGGCTTAATAAAAATAAAGGTGAAAGCAAATTTCATCCAAAAAATATCAAAATAACATTTAATTAGTAATGATGTTTGAAATTCAGCTTAGCAGTATGACGTAATGTAATATTTGCTAGATTCTAAGGCTCCTATACTATCAGAGCTGACCTATCAAGCAATATTGGAGCAAAAAAGTTTTCAAGTTAACGTTATGTTAGTATTGTGCTTATGCTAGCTCTTTGGAGCAAAAATAGATCATGAGTCGGCCTAGATTCCTGTATCTGAGATTATTTGTATTATTGTTAAAGTTTGTATTATTCACGTGATATCATATTCTGTATTATTCCTACTTTACAATGACTGAAGATGGCAACTTCTATTATTTTTTATAGGATGTAATACGTTTGTAAGTTGTTTTTTAAGATGTCAAAGAGCTTTTGCAATTATTAATACGAGAAAAATTTTAATATTTTTTGAAAATACGTTTTATTTAACCCCTCAATTATGCCACCAAAGCGAAGTGCCGTTGGTCGATCTACAAATCAAGCGAAAAGGAGAAGAGAAAAACGAGCTTCAGAAACAAGTGAGCAGAGACAAGCTAGGCAAGAAAGAGATCGAGATCACACTGCTCTTGCTCGAACATTAGAAACAAGTGAGCAGAGACAAGATAGGCAAGAAAGAGTTCGAGATCACACTGCTCTTGCTCGAACATTAGAGACAAGTGAGCAGAGACAAGATAGGCAAGAAAGAGATCGAGATCACACTGCTCTTGCTCAAACATTAGAAACGAGTGAACAGAGGCAAAAAAGGCAAGAAAGAGATCGAGTTCACATTGCTCTTGCTCGAACATTAGAAACGAGTGAACAGAGGCAAGCAAGGCAGCAAAGGAATCGAATTCGCGGAACGCAGACAAGACGAACGATACATACTGATTTGAATTTATGTGGTTTCAATTACAATCCCCTTTACAATTACAGTCTTCACCCAAGTGTAATTATTGGAAAAATGGATAAAAAGTGTACCTATTGTAGTGCTCAAAAATTTAAAAATGAAGCACCAGGTATGTGCTGTGCAGGTGGAAAAGTAAAGTTACCAGACTTGCGTTCACCACCTGAACCATTATTAACTTTAGTATCAGGTGAAACAAGTCAATCAAAAATTTTTTTGAAAAATATACGCAAGTACAATTCATGCTTCCAAATGACATCGTTCGGAGCAACAAATATCGTTATCGCAAATTATATGCCAACATTTAAAGTACAAGGGCAAATTTATCACCATGCTGGATCACTACTACCCTTGGCAAATGCTGATCACAAATATCTTCAGATATATTTTATGGGAAATACTGACGAACAAATAAACAGACGGTGTCAACTGAATATGAGTACTAAACGAGAGATTGTCGCTGAATTACAAAATTTGTTTGAACAACATAATGAATTAATTAAATTATTTAAAACCGCCATTGAACAAATGCCATCTGACGATTACAAAGTAATAATAAAGGCAGATAAAACACCTATTGGTCGACATCGAAGACAATTCAACGCGCCAACGATCGATGAAGTGGCAATTGTCATAGTTGGTGAAGAATTTACTTCTCGCGACATAATTCTTCATCGTAGAAATGGTGACGTCCAGAAAGTATCAGAAAAGCATCGTTCATATGATGCATTACAATATCCCATTCTATTTTGGCAAGGAGAGGATGGGTATCATTTTAATATTAATATGAGAAATCCTACAACTAATGTGGACATTAACAAAAAGGTCAGTGCTATGCATTATTATGCATATCGAATAATGATTCGTGAGAATGCTGATAATCATGTACTGAAATGCAGACAATTGTTTCATCAATACATTGTTGACATGTATGCAAAAATAGAAAGTGAAAGACTCCTCTATATACGACTAAATCAAGTTAAATTGCGTTCTGAAGAGTACATCCATTTACGTGATGCAGTTGTAAATGATGGCAATCTCAGTGAAATTGGAAAAATAGTCATTTTACCATCCACATATACAGGCAGCCCAAGACACATGCATGAATATGCACAAGATGCAATGACGTATGTTCGTGCATATGGTCGTCCAGATTTTTTCATCACATTTACATGCAACCCAGCATGGGATGAAATAAAGGAGCTTCTATTAACTGGACAATCGCCATCAGATCGTCATGATATTTCTGCACGTGTATTTAAACAAAAGTTAAAATCTTTAATGGATTTTATTGTCAAACACCATGTATTTGGAGAGACGCGCTGTTGGATGTATTCCATTGAATGGCAAAAAAGAGGTTTACCACATGCGCATATTTTAATATGGATGATGGAAAAGATAACACCTAACAGAATTGATGAAATCATCTCTGCAGAAATACCAGACATTGAAATTGATAAAGATTTGCACGATATTGTCTCAAAAAATATGATTCACGGTCCATGTGGCTCACTAAATAATAATTCACCATGCATGTCAGATGGAAAGTGCACAAAGCGGTATCCTAGAGACTTACGTGCTGAAACTATTACAGGCAATGATGGATATCCACTCTATCAACGACGATCTACCGAAGATGGTGGAAAATCCATAAAACTAAAAGTACTCAACAATATTATTGATGTTGATAATCGTTGGGTAGTACCATATTCTCCATTACTACTAAAAACGTATAACGCGCACATAAATGTTGAGTACTGCAATTCAGTGAAAGCTATAAAATATATTTGCAAATATGTGAACAAAGGAAGCGATATGGCAGTGTATGCACTGGAAAATACAACTGCTTCTAACGATGAAGTCACCCAATATCAACTGGGACGCTACGTAAGTAGCAATGAGGCTGTATGGCGTATTTTATCATTTTCCATTCATGAGCGATATCCAACCGTTGTTCATTTAGCAGTACATCTTGAAAATGGACAGCGTGTGTATTTCACATCAGAAAATGTACGTGCAAGAGCAATGTCACCACCGCCAACAACACTAACTGAATTTTTCGCATTATGTAGAAATGATACCTTTGCAAGGATGCTACTGTACTCAGAAGTACCAACTTATTTTACGTGGAATACATCATCAAGAAAATTTCAGCGTCGTAAACAAGGTAGAGCAGTACAAGGTCATCTAAATTTATATTCCACAGATGCATTGGGTCGTCTGTACACTGTACATCCAAATAACGCAGAATGCTTTTACCTGAGATTATTATTAATCAATGTTCGTGGACCAACATCTTTCCAAGAATTAAAAACAGTCAATGGCCATGTGTGTGCTACATTTCGTGAGGCTTGCCAGAAATTAAGTCTCTTAGAAAACGATGCTCATTGGGATATTTCACTCGCTGATGCTTCTAATACAGCTCAACCACCACAGATATGTACACTATTTTCCATCATACTAACTACATGTTTTCCGGCTAATCCAAAGGATCTCTGGGAAAAATATAAAGACTATATGAGTGAAGACATTTTACATCGCATGCGTAGAATAAATGCTAATCCCAACATTCAATTTACATAAAATATATACAATGAAGTATTGATTTTAATTGAGAATGTATGTTTGACAATAGCCAACAAATCACTGACAGATTTGGGAATGATTGCTCCAAATAGATCTGGTAATGACATTTTCGATCGTGATATACAACGAGAAACGCACTTCGATGTTAATGAATTACAAACATTTGTTCGAATTAATCTTCCGAAATTGGTATTAGAACAACGAACAGCATATGACACAATTATAAATGCAATATCTAACAAGAGTTGTGGCTTATATTTCTTAGATGCACCTGCAGGTACTGGCAAAACTTTTCTTATTTCAATTATTCTGGCAACTATAAGATCGCAAAATAATATTACACTTGCTATTGCATCATCTGGTATTGCAGCAACTCTTTTGGACGGTGGTCGAACAGCACATTCAGCATTGAAATTGCCATTAAATGTGCAGGTAATTGAAACTCCAACATGTAATATTAGCAAAGATTCTGGGATGGGAAAAGTACTAAGATCATGTCAGCTTATAATATGGGATGAATGCACCATGGCACACAAGAAATCATTAGAAGCACTCAATCGCACATTAAAAGATTTGAGAGGAAATGAGCAGCTCTTTGGTGGTGCACTCATTTTGCTAGCTGGTGATTTTAGACAAACTCTACCAGTCATACCCCGTTCAACACCAGCAGATGAATTGAATGCATGTCTCAAATCATCAGTGTTATGGCGGTATGTGGAGAAAATATCTTTAAAGACCAATATGCGTATTCAATTACAACAAGATGAATCTTCTGAACGTTTTACAAAACAATTGTTAGATATTGGGAATGGTAAAATAGAAATGGACCAATCCACACACTGTATTACATTACCAGAAAACTTTTGTCACATTGTAAAATCCACTGATGAATTGATTGCAAAAGTTTTTCCAAATTTATCGCAGAATTATAAAAATAATCAATGGGTTAGTGAGCGGGCTATATTGGCAGCCAGAAACATAGATGTGAATTTAATAAACAGCAAAATTCAAAATGAAATACCTGATGAAGAAACAACATATAAATCCATAGATACTGTTGTCAATCAAGATGAATCAGTTAATTATCCAATAGAATTTTTAAATTCATTGGATCTACCAGGAATGCCACCGCATATTTTATCTTTGAAAATTGGTTCCCCAATCATCCTTCTACGAAATATAAATCCACCGCGACTATGCAATGGGACTAGGCTATCAGTAAAAAAATTAATGAATAACATAATTGAGGCAACCATTTTAAATGGAAAACACCAAGGAGAACATGAACTAATACCACGCATTCCCATGATACCAACGGATACTCCATTTGAATTCAAACGTCTACAGTTTCCAGTACGACTAGCCTTTGCAAAGCACAGGGACAATCATTGCAAGTATGTGGATTAAATTTGATAAATCCATGCTTCTCACATGGACAGCAGTACGTTGCGTGTTCACGAGTTGGAAAACCATCAAATTTATTTGTTCTTGCACCAGATGGGAAAACAAAAAATGTTGTATATTTACAAGCACTACTAAGATAAAGTTCACCATCAATCATCAAATATCATTCATTTCATGATGATATCGTTTGCAATATTGTTTAATATCACAAGTGAAGAAACATGTTTATTCTACCATCAACTATGTATATCTACGTTTCATTATATTAAAATTACATATATGTAGGGATAATTTTATTATTAATTTCCATTTTGATGTATTGTATACATTTGATCATTAATCACAGCAACGTGTGAACGGGTACAGCTAGTATTTAATATTTTTTACTTTATATATATATATATATATATATATATATATATATATGTGTGTGTGTGTGTGTGTGTGTGGGTGGGTGTGAATGGGTGTTAGGCTAATTATGAACTATAACTTGTCTATAATTTCCTCTGTATTTAGCAATATGTTAAGCTAATTTGAAAAATCTTTATCTCTTTATTTTTTTAACGTGCCAGCTATTTTTGGACGTATTGTATATTTCTTTACGCTTGTTAGAAAATATTTGAATAATTACTAAATCAGACGGAATTTTCTTAGACTTATAAAGCTATAAACATTTAATAATGATTTACGATAAGCCTTCAATATTTTCGGTTTCTCAAGCTATCTGAAATGATAATTAAGTGATTCATAACGTAATTTCGAATTTGCCTAAAAATAATTACACTTTCTGTAGTAAGCTTGATAATTCTCAAGCTTATTAAAAAATATTGAGACTTTTACATGTCACCTGACACAGTGCAAAATGATGGCACCTGTTTGAATATAGCTGGATTATTCAATAAACCTGCGACACAGTTTGCTCAATACATCTGATGTCTAATTATTTTAATTCTTTCATTTATCCTATACATTTACGAACGTCTAAAACAAAATTTACGTGATTTAGTAAGAAAATTACTATATAGGATAATTAAAACAAAATAAATAAATAAAATAACTAAATTGTTTTCTGTAAAAATCTGAAATTAGAACATATCGTCGAATGTAACAATTCAGTATAGAAATATTATAAACTAACTATATTAGAAAAGAAATATATTACTAGAAAAAAAGAAGCAGTCAGGCTTTTCTATACATTTTTTATATTATGTTTGGTTGATCGTAAGGAAATACATGCCACATAATTTACTAACTGGCACAAAAACATCTTTCTTTGTTCACTGAGGAAAGAGTAGATTTCAATCATAGTAGTTCTAACCACAAGAGAGTTCTCTAGTTTTTCTCTGTTTAAATCAAATACAGTTACTTAATTATAATTACTTTCATGAAATTACTGTAATGGCATAAAACCATTTGTTTATTTTAATTAATATCTCAATTTTCTAACATGGGATATAAAGATTGCCAAATGATCGGTTCAAATACCGAATATTTTGGTTTTTAATAAAAAAAAAAGTTTGAGTTGTTATTGTTATACAGCACGATAATTTCACCGGAATTTTTTCACCATTCAAGTCAAAATCAGCAAATAATTCTGATAGAATAATTTATAAAATTTAGAATAACTCATTGAAAAGTTCGTCTAATATAACAATTCTCAAATGGAAGAGCTTTTCTATAAAAATCCATACACAGATTTTAAATTCCATAAATTGAAATATAATGAAATAAAATTAGCTTCGAACGACTCAGTCTTTTAAAAAAAGATAAAGCAAAGTTTAAGGATTTTTTGCTAGGGTAGATTTATTTTACTCGAAAATTTTATATTTGACGTAAAAATGTTTCATTACTTGTATATGAAATGCCTGGATATTGATTTAAACGGAAAATGTCAAGTTACGTGTCACTTTGATTATATAAGAGAAAGATATGATCTCCATAATACATAAGGTGAGTAAAATAAAATGAGGGATGTCAGCTATTCAAATAGAATTCATTATATTTAAAACTGTATTAAAATTTGACACGAAATCGTTATGGTTTATTTTATTAAATTTATGAAGTTTCAACTTAGTTTATATACACGTCAAAAATATGAAGAATATACATATTGAGTAAATTTCTAGTCAATTTTATTTATGTATATTATATAACATGTTAGCTGTATAATATTTTTTTACAATTTTTATAGCCTTTAAATATTTTTATCGAACATTTTGTTAGTAAAAATTTTTACCACAATTTAAAAAAAGAAACAAAACGCCCTTTTCTTTTTTCAATTTTTTCCGTTCCATCTAATTTGGTGAAAAATGAGCGCTGTTAAAGGGGTACGATTGTTCTCGTTTTCGAGTGACGCCATCTATTGCCAAGAATTCGATTTCTGCCACACCCATACGTCACACCCGTTTATAGGGTGAACCCATTCATGCATCTATTCATCCACGGATCGTAATTTGAATTTGAATCAGAAAACTATCAATCTCCAATCCAGTACCCCCAGAGGTATTGATTTGTTATGGGAACATGGAGGACTTAGCGACTCGACAGATTTGACGCGTATCAGTCACCAAAATAACAATTCTCAAAAGGAATGCCGGCGGGGTTCAAATCCACGAACTTTTTTACATGGTTCCAGCACCCTACCGACCAGGCTTTTCCGGGCCCCAAAACTTCAATAAAAATAGTAAACAAATAGAAATCACATTCATCGGGAACAAAAAACTGCTCCGCAACGCGAAATAAATTGATTCGTAGACTCAAGCAGAAAGACGCACATTGTCATTCTATGACAGATAAAACTTCTATTGGGAACGAAAAATGCAAGAAATAATTATTCAGAAAAGGGAGATGAAGAGGAGAATTTCATCTACTAATACAAATGGGATGAACAGTTTTCTAGGAATAAATCACATGAAGTCATACAATGAACCCCTGGCGTCCTCCCAAGTTAACAGATATTTTCCTTATCATTTGAAGTGAATTTCTTTTTCCTATAACATTAAGCTCAAATTCATGGTCACAAAAAACGAAAACAACAGATGAAAATGAATGTTACATTGTAATTATATTTCCACAACGCATCCATTGCACCTTCAGCAACAAAAGAATAATAGCGGCAACTGTTGTCAAAATTAATTATCCTCCGTTAATAGTAATTCTATTCTTCAACAACAGCACTTCTTCGAAAGTGGGATTATTTTCTAAGTATCTTCCTTTATAGTAAGTACCAACAACTGGTTACGAAAGAACAACCTGAATTCTACGCGACTTAGGAATCTAAAACAAATCCCTCGGTCAAGTTTCATTTAGTTGGGGTTTTCGCTTAATCTTATGTCAAGAACAGAAGTACGTCCTTGGAATTTAACCTCTTGAGTAAGCTGGATATTGAGGGACTTCAAACAACAACCACATATACATATGTGCCTGGCGCCCCCGTGTATTATACGATTTTCGAAAGCCTGTTAATGCCCGTTCAGCGATAATAAATCACATTTATGCTTGACAGATTTCCAGTAATGGGAGCTTAAATCGTAAATTAATGACACAAGTATATCAGATTAATCCAGCTGTTGAAAGGATTTCAATTTAAGACCCCGTGGTGTTCGGGATAAATATTGGCGTAATAAGTTAGGCGACGAAGATTTCGGTCTCATTTGAAGACAAGAGGGAACTCAAACAATGGAAACAAATTTACATTTGAGCTTTGATCCTTATTTAGTCTGAACTTTCATGTAGAGATTATTAATCAATAAAACATATCAATGGAATGCATGACACACATATAAATATGTTTAGAGGTTAGTTACAATAATCTTTAGCACCAATGATCCCCATTATTAAATAAACATATACCAACCTAGTGAAGAGAAGGATTTATATTGCATTTTGAGCATCTCTTATTTTCAACAAAAGCTACAGATTGCATAAATTTAAATACAAATGATTATAAATTAGTGTATTACTTAAGGATTTCAAAATTCTGATAGTTTTCAATTATTTTTACTATGTAGTTGATCAGTGAGTAAAATGCTACTTGAAAGTGAATTTATTGACGGTATTGCTTTTTGGTAAAATTGTAAATTTCAAAATTGTTTAAATGAATTATATTGTAATTTATATTTTATTTGTATTTTGTGTGATAAATATTTATTTGTAATTCATTTCAGAAATATTGCTTCAAAACACAAAACTGCATAATTCTGAGATTTATGGTGTCATCTTATAATCTATGTTATATAATTAAATTTTATTTTTTATCGAAATCTTGTACTAAGCTGATTTTAACAGTAAAAAAAGAGAAAATAATTTTATTTAATTATCAAATTTTAATGAAAAGAAAAGAATTCTTTATCTTTTATTACACTAAATAGTTCTACTCTAAAAACCATATTAGAACATTTTTAAAAAAAATGTGTTTCCATTTCTTTAATAAAATAACAAATGCACAGCCTTTTTAAGAATACATTTTTATTGTAACTTATTGTCATTAAAAATACTATTAAGATATAAATCGTATATAGAGATCATTAATAATGAGAGTATTAAAGGGAAATTTTGGAAATTATTTTTTATAAATTACGATGAGATTAATTTAAACTTGTTAAAATAATAATGCAAACTGTCAATGATGTTGCTATTATTGTTGGTAATTTAAAATGTTAAGTATTCTTAAAAAAATTAAACTCTGCAGTAAAAGTTCAAAAGTCTTAGATCTGAAAAAACAAAGTGTTATGGAAATAATCGCAAAAATTAGTGTGAATTAGTTTACTGCAAGACGTCATAAAATGTATCTGACTGACATAAACTCTTGCGACATTCAAACAATTTTTACATGAGATGTATAAATTTTCAATCCCCTATGTATTTTCTTTTGACCTATTTCAACTTTTTCCCTATCCTTTGAGATGCATCATTAAATAAAATACTACTTTTGCTCTTGAAAAAAATAATTATTATTTATTTATTTTCGAAGAACAATAGACTTTATAGAAATGGTTTATGACTTTTGGCTTGAAATTGGAAATAAAAATTTACCTCATGCATAAATGATATCGATATTCAACATAAACCGTGAAACATGCTTCTTTTCAAGGAAAGGTTTAAAAAAAGAAAAAAGAAAGAAAAAAAAGTTTATTATTTTCATTCCATTTCACAAAAATAGAGCAATAAATTTTTGCAGAGGTATAAGAAAAACTTTCTCGAATCCATAAATAACAAAAATATTTCAAAAGACAACAGTTTTTTGTAGCTAAGAGAAAAGAAGAATGGGTAGTTTAAAGTATAGAAAAATGCAAAAAAGGATTCAGTATAACATAGAATCCGACAAATAACCCAGCTGATTGAAAATTCTGTTCACCAGCTGAAGAATACTTTTTGTTTCATGAAAAGAATACTAAAAAAAAGTTCTTACTCTATATTTTGAGATCATTTGTCATATCTTGTTGTTTTCAATAAGGCTTCGGTAGGCGACGTTTCTAAAACAAAAAACAAATGAAATTCTTTTAACTTTTGTTTTTGAAGCTTTGATAGTAGAAAGCAGTATATTGTTTTACTTTTTGTATTATTTTTTCTTTACTTTTTTTTATAAATATAACATGCGTTTGTCGAAATATTTTCGTACCAGTAATTCGATTTTATTAAAACTTATTGAAGATATAATAAAAAAAAGCATGTAGAAAAAGTGAAAAATGCATTTCCATTTCAATTTTAATCTGTTGTTTCTGCAGCTTAAAATTATTTATTTGTTAAAAGTTGCAGCATTACAAGAAGCAACCGAGAATAATATAATAAAATATTGTACTACTCCTTAAAATAGCACAACCAATACTTTAAATGAAAGTGAAAAAAGTGAAAACTCCGGTAACATAATTTCATTTTCTAAATTACCATTTTCCCTCTTTACCGAATGTTGTAAACATGTCGCCGCATTTTTTTGTTCTATGTAATATTTCACCTCCTGATATCTCTTCTATTCCTCGCACCCGGTCCCTTGAACGCCAAACATATCAAAGGATAACAAAGTCTTATGAGGCTTAACACAATGATTTGATCCTTGTCTCCAAGAGGGACAAAGTGAAAAGATCTATTGGGTTATAGTCTGGTAGATAGAGTGGGGAGTCTTTCACTGTAAAAAAAGTCATGAAAATCTTCCTTGTTCTATTTTTTAAATGTCTTTATATCTATGTTGGGAAAAAAATCTTTGGGAAATTTCATTTTTAATTTAAAAAACTAAGAATTTGACCAAAGAAGACTAATACAGTTCAAAAATGTACGTTTAAGTTCTAATATTTAGAACAGAAACGTATATTTCATTTAGATTTCCTACAGAATAACTATCAGGACTGAAACCGTTCATTCAGCATATAGTAATATATTATGCTTCCATATATTATGTGTATAGTGATCCAAAAAAAAAACGAATCACTCTGACTAACTTTTGATCTAATGATCGGATTTTCAAGTGGTGACCTGCAATATCCTACTTAGATAATATTAGAACAGACGATATTTTAAGTTAAGAAATTAGATACAAAAACGCAGTTTTCCTGAATAGACGCACCTTTTTAGATGAATTGTGATTGCTGACTCCCAAATTATAAGGTCTAATTGAAATTTGGATGGTATAGTCAAAATAGTTTGGATAGGATAACGCTCCGATGTTTGGACTAATTAATGTTAATTTTAATTTTTGCGTATTTCTAAATATCTCGATAATTTTTTAAGTGAATCGAAAATGATTTGCACACAGTAATAAAATTTATTTATCCAAAGAAAATTCTATGAAATAAATAATTTGCATGAACTTTTTTTCATTTGATAATAGTAGGAAAAAATTGAATTATAAGACATAAATTTTTTTAATCATTTTAAAGAATGTAATTTATTTGACGAAATACAAAATTGAAGGGAAATCGATCAAATGCTTACTCAGGAGAAATTTTAAGAAAATTGATTTCTCAGGAGCTATTTGACTGATTTTGTTTCTTTTCTTATTTTACCATACGAAATTACATTATTTAAATTGACGTAAAAAAGTTGTAAAAATTTTTTATATGCAAATGTTTTAAATTGATATCTTTCTACTATTATTCAATGAAATTTAAAAAAAAAATCATTATTAAAATTGCTTTTGCGTGTTATTATGTGAAGATACAATTTTTTTTCACAGTAAACATTTTTTTTTCACGCAGTGAAAAATGAAGTTCAAAAATTGCCTGTGATGGTCTATATTCATGGTGAATCATATGAATGGAATGCAGGAAATCCTTATGATGGACGTGTTTTAGCAAGTTATGGAAATGTAATAGTTATTACTATAAATTACAGATTAGGTGTTTTAGGTAAGTAAATTTAAAATATATTCTTTCACTCTTAACTCTTTTGTAATTCAATCAACTCTATATTATATCTGTTTTTCTCTGAAAATGTGAAGGAACATTTGCGGGATTTGGTGTCTTATGTTGTGTGTTGTGTTATTGTTACGAATAACACTGAGACAAGTCAAGTTTGGCAGCCATAGGGCTTGCAAATTAAGCCCTTCGTTTAACAATAGATCATTGCAAGGATAAAAGTACGAATTGGCACAGTACCCCACGGATAGATGGCAGCAGCACTCATTCGTGAGGTCAATTCCTCAATTTAGTTTAAGTTAGTTTATCAACTCAATTTAGTTTATCAATCTGAAATGGAAGAAAATTTTCTCCTGATCCCTGTTCCTATGGTACTGATCAGCGATCGGCCATGGGACTCCGAATCCACAGATTTACCGATCACGTTATATCGCATGTACTCGGTGGGTCTTAGCTGAGTCAAGTATCAAATTTCAGCCTCTCTGAATCAGAGTCCGATTATTTAACCACTGGACTTAAACGGCCAATCCAATCCAGATTATCCAATACAGAATCAAAAAATCAAAACAGCTGTTTTTCTTATCTCTCTCTTTAGCACGCTGTTTTTTTTTTTTTTTTTTTTTTTTTTTTTTTGCGTTTTTAGCTCCAGTATGATGAGTTGTTCTCGTAAATAATTAAAAATGGGTAATAAAGAATGAGAATTTCGTTTCCAATGAATAACAGTTTTTTACTCTGAAACTATTTTCTATTCGGATTATCACACGAAAATATAAGATACACATTGACATATTATAATCAAACAAAATATTTCATCTAGAACTTCGAAGATCAAGAAAGTTCTTCATTTGCATAAGTAAAATTCCATCTTCCTGATGAGTTAGCTCGTTGTTAAAAATAATCTCTTCTCTTTTGCTCTTATTCGTACTGGCTTCGAGAAATATTCCCATTTTAAGCAATCCGAGAACGAGGAGCGAGATAAAAATCAACCTTCTTTGTTATCATCCTCCGCCTTCTTTTCACGAATTCTCTTTTTTTTCTTCTCTTTTCTCCTTTTTGGGAGCAACTTTTTCATTGTTACCCCTGTATGTGCCATTCTCGAATTTCTCGTTTCCATCCGTGAATGGCTACCCTTTTAGAATGACGTCTTCTCTATCTTTGCTGGAGGACCAATATGTTTCTATCGTATCATAGAAGGAATAGAGGCGGCAAGATGGGTTATCGGATATCCATCTAAAATAGATAGAGAGTCGCTTGATGCATTTTATGAGACATGAATATGGATATTGTTAGGTTTTATCATACACAGAATAGATGTATTGGAATGTATGGATTTTTATTATTTTCTTCCGTTGTGGTTCTTTGGGTTTGTATATGAAATCTTGAAGGTCTCATTTAGGCACCTTCATTTTTCTCTTCCTTGTTTACCAAAAAGTATGACAGTCAATTGCTCTTTCTGATATCTTTTTCAAAACACTTGGCAAATAAAATTGAGCGTATACCTTTTTTTTTGTACCACTGGGGATAAAGGATACGAAAACGATTCTATCTTGTTCTTTATTTTTAATCTTTAGTAAGATTTTTATGGGATGTAAATCGATACATTTTAACAAAATATTGATCGAGACAAAAAAAATCTTATTTTGCTCTTTTTGAAAGCGCGTGTTAGAATAAGAATCTAATTTAAAACCTTTTGGAGCCTTGTCCAATGTATCCAAACAAAAATTTTAACAGCATTTATTAAATTATGTAAGCATTTTAAGATGGAATAATTAAGGTTTGGCAACCTAATTTATGGATTTGGGTGATGCTAACTGATGTAACTAAAATATTTAATATTTTAATTTTTTTATTGACCGAAAAATTTAGTTTTTTAGTTGATTTTAAAATCGCCAGGTATAAAAATACGCATTTATTGAAGCATTTTGTTTAGAATTTTATTTGATTTGTCAAATTCTCCTCCAATTTGCTACACCAAGTCACTCTTGTCAAAACTTTAATGAATAGATAATGAAGAAGTTTTTCAAGCCATAAAAGTTTGCTTTCAATGCATGTTCAGATGATCTAAATATTACTAGGGATTGAAATAAAATGAGTTTACCATGAACTATTTAAAAGAAAAATCAGCGTGTTTAGCATAGAATCAAGAATATTACTAGCACAAAATTAAATTTTAAATTAAAAAAAGAAGTTAGCATAAAAAGAGATTTCAGAAACATTGGCATTAATGTTAATTTTATGAAATAAAATTTCAGATAAATTTTTTTATGAATAATTCAAAATATGGATCGAAGTTTTTGAAATATTAGAAATATAACCTAAGGATTATATTAAACAACTGTTTTTTCAACTGAAAAGACCACAGGGTCATTTTGGCCACTCTGGTTTTTAAATGCTTTTGAATTAAAAAAATAACTTTTTGAAAGTATTGAACTTTTCAGATAATTTAATAATTTTATCTAATTTACAATTTAATCATTCATATATTTACCCTGTAGGAACTTATTTATAGAATTTTATACGTATTTTCGCTGATACTCAATTAACTCAGGTTTGTTTAAGTATAAGGTACCCTTTAGTACGTATAGGATATCTCCGTATTATTCTTCGTTTTCAAGATATATTCAATTATTATTTATGGAGAACAAGAAAACGTAATTATCTAAGTAACTAATGTATTAGTATAATTGGAAAGTCTGTGTTCCGTTTAATAAAATATTTTCTTTTAACAAATCAAATAAAATACAAAAGAATTTGAACGACCGAGTCTTTAATAATTTTCTTATTAAATTAATTTTCATTATGTTTCAAGATATAAAAAGTCTAATTGATTTATGCGTAAACAATCTGCGAAGGGCCTTTTCAGACTTTCTAGATTAACTGCAATGTTTAGTCTAGATAGTGTTTAAAAGATTTTTTACGTTATATGTAGTAAAAGAAATATAACTTTACTTAAGACTAATTCTATTTCAGCAGCGCGCGTATAAAATCAATGTTTATTTTAGGTTTCTTACCAGCAGTAGACAGGTCTGCAAGAGGTAACTATGGGCTTATGGATCAGGTAGCGGCTTTACACTGGATTCAAGAGAATATAGAGGAATTTGGAGGTGATACTGGAAATGTAACTATATTTGGACACGGATACGGAGCTGCTTGCGTCAATTTGTTAATGTTATCTCCTATGGCTAGAGGTAAAATATATTTAGTTTATTTCAAATATATAGCATCACTTGTAAACAATATTTATAATCATTACAGAATGTAGTTTTTCAGTACTAAATTTTTTTAATTAGTTAATATGTTCAATATTTATTGCTGTAATGAATGTTAGTGGTGGTTAGAGGTGTTAGAGGTTTTAGCGGAGTTAATTAAATGCACAATTTCCTGAAATTTCTTGACTTAAACTTAAAAAAATTAAGAAGATTGGTACCGCGCTAAAAGCGCGATTCTGTCAATTGCCAAAATAATAGTTCTTTGCAGGCTTCCTGCAATATAGGAGATAAGAAAAGGTCATTAGAAAATACATATCATAAAAAGTAACTAATCCAGACCTATTGAACTACTATTACTGGAATATAAAAGCCTATAAAAATAAATATGTTTGTATCTCCTGGATTGAGAAAACCTCATATTTTTTTGCTAACCGTTAATGAGCATGTAAGACCACACATTACATGCCAGAATGAAATTTTAGCACTCCCGAAACTTTTTTTCGGATTTCATATTAATTAAAACATACAAGTATTATACCTTTTGCTATTCTATCGAAAAAAGGACATTAACATGCTACCCCTTATTTACCTTTGATTTCTAATTCGAAAATTCAATACCAAAAAGGCACTTCATGAGAAAAATAATGATATGAAAAGTATTGTTTCTGATTTAAGTAAGTGTGTATTTTTATAACTATGATCTTATTAATTTGTTTTCGTGTCTATGAGGGTCGAATTATATATTTTGACCACAATACACTTATTGACCCCTTTTCGACGAGATTGAACTTCCAAATTTCTGTATGAAGATTGAATCTGATGAAAATATTAGTTTGATTGGTCACTGAACGTAAAAAGCATATTTTACAGTTTTGTTTTTATAAAATAGAGTTTATCATCAAAATCACTATGGGAGCAAATGTGTGTCCAATTTAAATAAAACAACTATGATTTTGTCCCTCAAATAGATACAAAGAATATCAATAAGTACGAAGCATACATATTAAAATATATGTATGCAAAAATATACTTACGAAGAAAAAGCAAAGATTCTAAAATAGTCAGAAAAATGAAATGGAGAGTCATAAATGGTGTTGATCAGCTTCAGCTATGTTAAAACATAACCTAACCTTACCCAGGGTGAATGTATGTACTTTTATAAATAGCTAGAAATGCAGCAAACTTATTTACTGCCTTTCTCTACTAGAACTGGTAGACCAAGATAAATTTTGGATAATATGTAATAATTTTGGATAAAAGTAATATGCCTCCATTTCTTTTTGCAAATTCTACAAGGAGATGTTCTTTAGATGATAGACGCATGTCGTTAATGGTCAGCTCCTTTTTTATTTTATGTATTTATTTATTTTCATCTCTATTCGCAAAAGAGCGATGATGATGAGATAATGAGAGATAAGCACTCAGTAGAGCAGATTAGGCCAAATGAGAGAAGTTCCGGTCTATAGCCGGTCTATGGCAGAACTTAAGGTGGCAAACATGAAAAAAAACATTAAAGCTACTGTCCGCTAGGAATTAGTAAATTATATTTTTCAAGTCATGTAAAAAATTGGACACCCATCATACATAATGTAGACATGTATACGCGTGATCTAAGTGAAAGCTTCTTCCATTATATGAGTTTGGATTCATTTATGTTCTTTAAATTTTATATGAAAGCTCTATTTGGTGTTAACTTGAAAAAAGTGTTCCATCCCACTACTTCCCGGATTTTTCAACACGAAATTTGAAGAGATATTTCACCACAAATTTCCCAGTGATTGAATTAATCTGTCCTTCTTTCCTTTTGGCTTTTGGATGAAATTCCTTGTGTAAATACAAACCTATCAAACTCCTTTGGGTCATATTTTTCTACACTTGTTAAGAAAAATCTGCAGACATTTTATTAAATTAACTATTGAATTTTTTATGTTTCATTAATGAAACATCCATGTTTCATATTTTGCGTGATAATAAAGATGCTAAACAAATTGGGAAATTATAGCACAGCTTTCACTGTTTGAAATATCTCGGATAAAATTGTTAACCAATAATTTACGTACTTGTTATTTTACCGTTTTCAAACAAAGCAATTAAATGACCATGAATAAGATGACATTCAAACTGTTAACTGTGATAAAAACCTTTTAATAGCGGTTTTACCTCATACGTTTAAACAGCCAGAATTTCATCGCAACAACAAGTAGAGGCCCACCTAATGAAGGCACTTAATTCCTTGTAGCTCGGTACATATTATAACTGATTAGGGCTAATCTATTAATCTCTTGGCAGACAGGACTACAATTTGACGCCCAGCGTTGACGCTATATTCACAGTCCTCTTCAACACAGGCAGAATTTTCAATGTCCTGCAATCCCCATATTGTGACCCTGAACTCTCAGAAAACGATGCTCTCATTCACGCATAGATGGCAGCACCAAAAAGCTTCTTAACACAAAAAGTCTACCGTTTTCCATATGTCATGAGAGGTGAAAAAAGTAAATAAACTAATTTAGCCACATTCCACGGTTAATTTGATAAAACATAACTCTTCTTCAAACATTGCTCCCATGTCCAGTAAAATTTGTTTCTTGCGGTTTTTAAACCATGTTAATTGTAAGCGGTTAAAAAACAATGTAATTTTGAAAATGGATTCAAAACCGTTGATGGATTCAGAAAAGAAGTAAATGGATTCTGAAAAGCAGTAGTTGCGTTTATTTCTAGATATTGCATCTAAGTTATAAATAAATATAAATATAACATATACATTTCTGTAAACGTAAAATTTTCTGTAAATGCTAAAATTACAATCAGAAAAAGCATTTTTTCTCTTTATTAGGTTTGTTCCAAAGGGCTATAATGCACAGTGGATCTGCATTAAGCCCATGGGCGATTGCTAGAGACACTATCACCCATACACTTCATATAGCTCGAGTTCTCGACTGCCCTGCTCAAGACAGCACTGCACTGGTAGAATGTTTGCGCAAAAGAGACTTACAGGATATTATGGAAGTAGAAATAGATGCACCAGATTATATATCAGCTTTTGGGCCAACAGTCGATGGAATCGTTCTCCCTGAAGATCCAGCTGATACAATGGAAAGAAATCCGGCACTATTCACACAATATGACTTGATGTTCGGTGCAACAAGAGTAGAGCACTATTTTCAATTTTCAGCAACCGAAGAAAAATTCGGAATAGATAGTAATAGGAGAGATAGAATATTAAGGACGATGGTGCGAAATCTTTTTACATATCATCTGCAAGAGGTTTGTAGTGAAATAAGCTGAATTAATATGGTTTTTAATAGATATGACCTTTGCATACGTTATTGTATCAGTAAATGAATAAATATAAAGCACGTGTTATATTTAGTGCTTCTTAGTAACATAGAAAAGGTGTTTAGATTATTTAATAACATTTAAAGATATTTTATGTAATTTTTTCTCGAAAAAACTAGTTCTGACGCTGTTGTGGTACCACAAAAAAAATATTATTTTGAACTTTCACACCAATCGTTCTAATAATACAAAAATTAAAGGTTTTTCCTAAATACTTTTTAAAGCGTCCAAGTAAGAGATTAAGCTTAACTTTTAATTATTTCAACAGAAAAAGTCAACCTTAAATAAAATCCTTGTGAGATTTTTTTCTCATTCGGTTTTAAATAACTTTACAAATATTATATGTTTTGCAGCTTAACAATTTAAAATTTTTAACACATTCAAGTACTTTTTGTCAGAAGAGAGTACTGCTTTATTTACTTTCTTATAGCGTAAGCCAACTGTTTAATTTCTTTAAACATTTAGATTATTCACAAGTCATAACTTTAATCAATTATATGCTGAATATATGCGTTATATATGCTATGTTGCAGGTTCTTCATGATATAGTCCGATCATACGTAAGCTTACCTGTATTTAAATTAAATAAATCAAACACATAACTTTTGTCTTGTGTTTCTATATTATAATTTAATAATACTTATGCAATGAAATGAGTTAAAAAGATTCAAATTTTGTTTTTACTTGAATTTGTCCCATGGCTTTCAATTGCTCTTAACACTATTTTTTCGCCAGTCTCTTGCAATCTTGTCTATAGTTTGCTTTTTGAAAAGCAGCCTTTCACAAATGCCAAAATATGTGTATTATTAAATAGCTAATATTTCTGAACCAGCGTTTTTGTTAAGTAAAGGAGACTTTGTGCGTAATGCTGACCACATTGCCAGAATCATGCTACAGGTCACTTGACATTCTTAACCCTTCTAGGAATGTATTTCTTTTTTTCCTTAAAATCGTTTGTTATCGTAACATTATTGCATAAAAGAATTTATAAAAATGTTTACTATTTTTGTACAGCAGACGTTTACGAAATAATTTCAATTCCATTATTAAATAAAGGTGAATATACAAGTCTTTTTACATTGGAAAATCATTTTCGCAGTTTTATTCATCAGCAAAACTATCACTTGGTTTAAAATGCGATATTTTCTTTTCAAAATAAATATTGAAATTTTCAAACTTCATTATTAAAATTTTTCCTTACGCTTCTATAATTTTCCTTTATATTAGAATACGTATTGCAACATTATCTTTATATTTACAAATGTATTTTTTAAGTATATCTTGTTAATATTACATAAGAAAGATCGTTTGAAAGCCGATTGTATTAGTAGATTGAAATTTCTGATACGCAATTACATAAAACTCAAAAATGAAAAAATAAAATAAAATAATGAATAAAATTTTAGAAAGATACGAAATATAAGTTCCGCTTTGTAATGTAAACGTGTAAGATATTGTAATATTATTTTATGCGTGCAATTTAAAAACAAGAAAATCAATAAAAGTAATATGGGAATTTCATTTTTTCTCCAAAATTCAATTTTCAGGAAACAATGAAAATTGCGAGTTAAATTTCAACTCAAAGCAACTATCAAGTAAATTAAATTTTTCACTTTTTAAAATTAAACTTTATATGAATTTTATAAGTATATTCTCAAGGCGTGTTTACTTTTTACCAATTTTTTTAAAATTTGAGGTGCATCTTTTCATTATTAAAGGAATTAATGAATATTTATAAAAGGCTATTTTTTGCATGGATTTATCGTTGGAAAAATGAATTTTATGATTGCACGCAAAAAATTTTCAAATCAATTAGAGAGTGCTTCAGATATAGCGAAATACGCAAAAAGTAAAATTACTATTAAGGGATCCGAATTTTGGAGAGCTCTTGTGACCAAACTATTTAGACCATATTTCACAAATTGGGTCTATCTCCTATAATTCGGCTGTCAGAAATTCGAATCCGTCAAAAAAACAGGAGTGTTTAACCAGAGAAAGTGCGTTTTTGTGTCTGATTTCATAACTCAAAATATCGTATACACTTATTAATTAGCATGTTTGAAATTTCTCCCTCGAGTTATTTAGATTAAGTCCTAGAACGTAAAGATCCGCGATCAATTGATCAAAAGTCATTCAGAGTGGTTCTATGTTTTTTTTTTTTTATCTTTGTTTAATTTTTTGCTCACTGTACTATATTAAATATTATGTAAACCAATTTATTAACTATTTTAGATATTTCTGACAATTGTGAATGAATACATGGATTGGTCACGAGCTTTTCTGCATTCAAGTGATATCTTTGATGGAACAATTGATGCAATTGGAGATGCTCTAGTCGTAGCCCCCATTATAAGAGTTGGATCCTTCCACAGTAGTCATTTCAGAGACACGTTCACTTTCCCTTCTTCCACGGGAGAAAAGAAAAGTTACTTCTACATATTTGGATATCAAACTGAATTTGGTGATTATTCGTCCAGATTAGGTTGCGTCACGGGTGAAGATCTAGCATACGTATTTGGCGCCCCTCTAGTCACTGCTTTGGCCCACTTTGCAACGAACTACTCTAAGTCGGAAGCATCTTTATCTGAAATAGTTATGCTACAGTGGACAAACTTTGCAAAAAGCGGGTAAAGTTAGCTCTTCTGAAACACTTTTTATTTATTTTCTGATATGTGAATAAATTCTAGTTCATTTTCGTTAGGACGAGTCCATTTTAGAGCTTGAAACTTCATTTCAATCTTCATCTGCGTTTTCTCGTAGAGATATCTGTAACTTGAACAGATATAAATCCTTAGCTTTAGACTTTTTTTGTTCAATTTTAGATATATTATTCCACCAGCCGCCAATTTAGATGCGTTCAGAACACCTAGTTAGTTGGGAAATATTATTTTAGAGTGTTGATAATAATTACTATCTAATATTGTTAGAATTACTAAATCAAGGCATAAATAAAGTGACAAAAACGTAACTATCCATAATAAGGACCTGTGTTAAAAATGAATAAGTTCAATAACGATTCGAGTGAGTTTAAAAAAGTCAAGGTAGTTTTACGAAGTCAAATTTAAGGAATCAACATAAAAATGGGAAAAGATGCTTCAAAAAACTTTTTTTCATGAGAATATGATTATTTTACAAGCAGATTGTTTAACAAAATATTCAAAGAATTGTTCAAAAAGATGGCCAAAGTAATTTCTCAAAAGATCTTCTCTGAGCTGCAATGCAAGCTGCTGCTTCACACCTGCTGCGTAGGGAGTGTCGTACATTTGTGAAAACAGCAAGTAATTTCTTGGCGCAATTCTTCGTACATCAGCTACATGTTTTTTAAGCAATTTCTTTATACATCAATCATAATCCTACGACGGAATACTTTTTTGAAGCATCTTTTTTTCCATTCTCGTGTTAATTCTTTAAATGGAACAGTAGAAAATTACCTCTTAACCCTTGAACCTATCTTAAATTCTATATCGGTTATTGCTTGTGCTCATACGTTCTGTCAACCAGTGAAGTTTTGTCGTCATGTTCAGACTCACTCTTTATACAAATTTGATTGTTTGATTCTCAAACTAATGATTCAGACATTCTCGCCATATTTGTACAAAAAAAATTAAACCATTTATTATTTGATACTAAAATTGAAGCATCACTACTCTAAAAAAAGTTCACATTTAATCCTTGAAATTTTAAAATCAGCTCCGTTTGAAATTTAAATATTATTTTTATCGATCTAAGATTTACTATGAACATTCATTTGGTTATCTAGTTCTTATTTTTTGATATAAAATTATATCAAAAATTCCAATGATATAATGATTTGATAACTACTATCATCATCCATTTTATAGGTAGGTAATATATTAGCTAATTTGGTTCTTTAATAGCTCACTAGAATGTTCGAAAATATTTTGCTTCAGGATAAATTACTTTTAATAACTTCATAATATTTGCATCATAAGGGAAGGAAAATACTTTAAAAAAAATCTTTTTCTTATAAATTCTTGCATAAATTGAATAACTTGATTTTATACATTAAGAATAGCACATTTACTTTATATAATTTGATTTTCCAGAGATCCTAATATACAATTCTCCAACGACACGCAAGGCGAAAACATTAGAGGACGTTATGAAAAATTAACATGGCCGATGTATGAACCTGTGCATCAGAAATATTTAAGCATATGTAAGATTTGATCTCATATTTCTTATTAAAAGAAATTACAAACGAATAATTATCTTAAAAGAAACTTAAAACAAAAACCTAATTTTTGATAAATATCATATTTGTATTTATAGTTTTCATTTTTTGTAGAAATACAATTTTGTTCAATTCAACGATTTTGTCATTTTTACTGTTTTTTATACTTGCTTAAATTTTATGCATTTATGCGAGCATTACTTAATATTTATTACAAAAAAAGTTTAATATTTGTTATCCACATACTTTAAACCATAATGCATACAGTGGTTACAACCTTATAAAGTTGTTAATTCGAATCACGTTTCTGCTCAAGTTAAACCATAATACCATGAATCCTAAGTTAAGAATTCTGGTTTCGTTAAACTGATCACCATGTTAAGTTTGCAATAAATTGAAGTGATATTACGGTTTAACAGGCTCAAAACTTTCTATCAACTTTTGAATGGTTAAGAAAAAGTTTTGAAACAAGTAAAAATGGTAAAATTCAGTCAGTAAATTCATCTTGTCGGTGAATCCATGTTAAGTGTATGAAGGAATTTTTGTTTGTTTACTTTTTTATACAGTGAAATTTGTTGTTAAAAACGAGCAGATTGGTTTGTTGAAATGATATGAGAAATGATATTCGTATTTGCAATGATAGATGTAATAACTATTTTGCCATTTTTGACACAGAGACTATACTAGTGACTAAATCTATGCAGCAGCTTTTTGTAATTTTCAAAATTTCTGTTATGCATAGAAAATATTAAGTTTAATTTTCGTTTAAAAATATTTTATTTAATTTATGATAGTGCTAATTTTCTTATGTTTTTTATTAACGTCCTATTTGTAAGTAGTTCTCACTATTTTTTACATGCTAAATATTTAGTACTGTTTGCAATTCACTATATGTAATATTACTCAATATTTTATGTCATTCTTACAGCTATGAAACCTCGAGTTCGTGATCATTATCATGCCCACCGCTTATCTTATTGGCTGAATCTAATTCCGAGACTACATAGTTCTGGTGACGTCAACGTATCTGTACAACATCACAGACTTCAAGACCACGACAACCCATTTAGCTATGACGGGACTGTGCGTCATGCTTCTGGAGGAGGTGGACAACTCTTTCCTTCTGCTACAACTTCACCCAATCAGGACGCTGATCACCGTTCTGAGGAATTCAACGGTTCTAAAAGTGATACGAATGCAACCCACAAATTAGATTCAAAGGAAACTGAAATCGTGTCCAAACTTGACAAAAATAACAAAACTCATTTAATGGGTGAACATCAAAAAATGTATTCTACAGCTCTTATTGCCACTATTGCTGTTGGATGCACACTTTTGGTATTGAATGTAGTTATATTTGCTGGAATTTACTATCAAAAAGAAAAAGATAGTCTTGAAAAGAAACTTCAAAAATCATTTTACCAGGTAGGCAGTATTTTGACTTAAAATTTATGTATCTTCGATCCGGATAAATATAAATAAAAATTTGAACAAAGAAATAATGAAAAATGAAAATGGTATAACCAAGTGACAATGATAAAATAAAGGAGGAGAGAAAAATTATAAGTAATTATTACGCAGCTATGAGCAGAGCAATCGCCTTAAAATGAGGGGATCCAGGATCGAATGTCAGTGATCGAATCGCAGCTATAACTGTTGGATATTAAATCGACTCCCGAATCATACCAAACACAGAATTGGTTTAAAATTTCCTCAGCAGTAGATGAATCATGAGTTTTAGTCCCCTTGCTGTCGGCTGACAATGGTGGTTTTGTGGTTTTCCTCTTCAAGTAAAGCAAATTTGGATTACGCCCATCAGAAAGTCCCCCACAAAAATTACTTTTTCCCAAAGCTTGATCCCTTTTCTTCTGGGTCTGGTTCAAAATAACAAGGCTATGGAGGTGAACATTGATTGTTATAAACTCTGAATCGGGTCGGCTGTTCAACACAGTTTATAAAATGTAAAGTAACTAATTCACGACGACAAACTATTTATGTTGTTTTTTTCCTAAGTTATGCAAAAATCCCAGCTAGTTCTTTTTGACACTAGAACATATGTATAGTTGGAAAATTTGTATTTAAATTAGCAACGCTTTTATACTTTTAAACATTAAATGCATATTTATCAAAAATTTTCTGTTCACAATTTTTAGAAAACTTCGAAGTTTTAAACATCAAATTTCTGAACTCTATACGCTTTTGAAGCGTCCAGTGATTGATAGCTTTAAAATTTAATTCTAAATCGAAGCATTCGAATTCCAATAACTTTATTCCCTGCCTTTTTTGCAGCACAAAAAATTGAAGTATTATTAGAAATTTTATTCAAAAAAAGAAAAAGAAGAAAAAATTTACAATATAAAGATATCCGGATCAAGTTATTGACTTGTCTCTTACGATATATTTCCCATATATTCCTTATTATATATTTCCTTCTTTTACTATATGTTTACTTTTCTCTTACTATATATTACTTACTATATGTTATTGTACTTTTTACCGGAATAATTTAAAGATCAAAATCAGTAGTAATTATAATGCAACTATTTTTACAGTAATAATTACCCTAAGATCACTGAATCACTCTAGATAAATAAATCATACTGCAAAAGTTACGGCATAATATTTCATGGTATAAATTGATGGATAATCACCAAAAGTGTCGGTACTTTATACCGTAATATTGATTTATTTTTCTACAATATACTTTTTATTAACATCGTTACAAACATAGCTCATGAGAATTTTTTTTTCTTTGCATTATAAATTCGTACTAAGCATTCCGGAATATATTTTGTGTTCACTTCAATAAATTCGTAGATATTTACTACGTGTTACCATAATATTTTTCTCAAACTTGTAGAAAAATCTATAATTACGAATTATTCTAATTTAAATCAGCACAAGCTTTCCCAATCAACTAATTTTCTCTTTAAACACTCCTCAATCATAATTGTTTCAGATAAATGAGTTAGATGCTAAAAATTGTTTCGATAAATGGCTTTCTAAATTCAAATTTTAACTCTTCTCTTTAATCCAATACTCATTAGCTATTGAGAATTTCCTTGACATACTTTATATTCTATAGAACTTTTCAAGTTATGTTAGTTATTTTCCATCATTAACATCATTTTTACTACGCTAGTTAAATACAATATGTCATGTCAGCTGTAAGCGTTTTTTTCGTATACATCTTTCAGTTGTTAATAAGCTTCAACGTGACTTAATTGACGTGAGTTGAGTGACTTGATTCCGTTGCACTACAATCACTATGACCATATTCTAAACTCCAATTTTCGAGATTTAATTTTTACCACTTTTTTAGTATTTTTTACCTATTTTTTTCAAGGATGTCTTTAATTTTCAAATTAATATTATCATTAAAAGTGTAAACCCATCAAGCTTATTTCGGAACATTTCATTTAATATATAGCTAATGCATGAAAATGCTGCAGTCATACTTTTACAATATTTTAATACCCACATATAGCATATGTTGAAATATATTTTGTTTAATAGTACAAAGTAGTAAATATTTAAAATAATTTTTTTGTCATTTGCACAGTTAAAAATTTCACTTCAAATTTCGATAAAAATGCGATTACTTTTTTACCATAATATCCATTTATACCATAACATGTTACAGAACAAAAAACTGATGCACCGTAAATTTTTTCAGTGTGATAAAAGTGCCGATACTTTTTACCATATCATCCATTTTTACCATTGCAATTTAACCATAACATGTTACGAGAAAAAAAACTGATATACTGTACTTTTTTAGCGATAATTACCTTAAAATCCCTGAATTACTCTAATTAAATAAACATTATTGTAAAAATGTAGTATAATATTTTGCGGCGAAAATGGATTTTACGGATAATGCACCCAAAAAACCTTATTTTATATCGTAATTTCATCCTGAAATTTTTTCAGTAAGTCTTGATTTTCTTGTCAAACTGAAAATAAAAATATTTATCAAAATTATTATTTCATTACTACATTACTAAGTTATTATATTTATAATAGTTTTTTTTAATAAAAATGTAGAACATTACCATTTTCCATTTTACCTTTCATACACTAACATTGTTACTTAATTATAATGCAATTTGAGCGTGTACTTTCATTTTAGTTACTAGAATATGCTACTGTAATGTAAATATGTAGTTCGTATATTAAATGTGTAGTACATAAATAATTACTATTTTATCTAAAAACTTAAATCTTCAATTATTAACATATTTCATAAGATAAAGTATGCTGGTTATAATTGCACTTTGAAATTTTAGGAGCGTCGTAGTGATGATGAGGATGGCCACGGATCAAGTGAAAAGCCATTTCTTGTCAAAGACCTTTCATCATCTATGATGCTAAATCAATATTGTTCACAACAAGAGTTTGATGGGAGCCAAACATTAGATCTTGTCCAGCCAAGCAAGGTTAAACAGTTCCAAAACCAAACGCTCCCATCGGTCAACAGTCGCCAACAGTCCAACGAGGGCACATTTCACATTACTAATAGGACACCTCAAACCGAAAAAGGAGCTGGTATCAGAGAAGCACAACCCTTGCTAACACCACCGTCCTCAAACTCAAATACCCTAGTTGCAACGGCGGATTGTTTGCAATGGTCACATGCTCAAGAAATGTCCGTGTAACCTGTTTACCTAATGTGCAGATTTTATCCGTGTTCTATTTTTTTTTCTGTACTAAAACATAACGTGTTGCTTTTGAAGGAGGTCAGGCACTTGAATCATACAATAATTAATTCAAAATATTATTGAACTTCTATCTCGAAGACGATTTGTAAGATTGAAAGAATTTAAAAGCATTTCCAATGCTTGTGTTATATGTGACGTCGATTATTTGAATAATCTGGCTCTTTAGAAATAGTTGTCATTTTGCGATGCACTATGTTATTTGGATAAGTCACAAGTGTTTGCTTACCAGCTTTAAATATTTTTAGGTCTGACACATGTATTACTAGTAATAAGAAAAGTTATTATTCATTTCTCAAGCAATCTGAATTAATTTAGGCAGTTTAAAATAAGTCTAAAGTAGTGAAAGCTCATAATAAGCAGCATTAATAAAAACAGGTTTACTGCATTATTTTTAAGTAAATTCAGATCAATTAGTCAATTCTTGGCATTTTTATTTCTTAGCATAAAGGCATATCAGTTGATTTTTAATAAGCCTGATAATATTCAGGTGTACAAGAACCTTTTCCAATTAACTTGACCTATTGTGAAATTCAAATGATACGTGCAAAGAAAAAGTTTTTCAATTAGTATAAAAATAAATATTTACTCATTTTTTGATGTTAGCGACATAAATAATTTTAAACGTAAACCATCATTTTATAGCATTAAAAATAGTAAAATTAAAAAAAAATTATCAAAAACTAAGGAACGGCGCAATTTTAGAAAACTTCTTTTAAATACTCATAATTTTGTCCTAAGAAAAGACCACCATCATTATTGCGTTTAATTACAGATTTTGATTAGAAAGAAGTATAAATAATGTAGTGAAGATAGATCAAAAAATTGCCAAATCAAATAAAGGTTGCAAAATAAAAACTAGATGATAAATTTAAACGCTTAAGAAATTTATATTTTCCTACTGAGGCATATTTAAGATTTTAAAAAAAATGAAGTTTTTAAATCAAAAATGCAAATGCTTCTAAACAGATTATTTTGAAAGTTGAATTGATTATTTTGACAGATTATTTTGAAAGTTGTCTGAAATAATACTAAAAGCATTCCAATACACTCAAGTGACTGACTTTCCTTGTTACGTACTACGTCATTATATGAGCTAAGCGAAATTCAAAGTTTTAGTAAGTTTCATTTAAAAAAAAATAGAATTGAAGTGCTAAGATAACTTCTTGAAAATTATCTAAATATAATTTGCTTTTGTATATATTTATTGGTAACATTGTTTTCGCCGTAACTAATTCAGGTTTCACTTTCACTGCTTTTCTGTGATAGTTTTTTTTCTTCACAATTTAGCTTAAGTTACAAATTTTAAAAATTGTCTTTAAATATTAAATTCTCATTAAAGTCTAATGTTTCCTAAAATGTGACAAGAATAATTTTTTTTTAGTTTATTAATAATTTCTGCATCAGATAAATATCCAAAATCAAATATTTAAATTCGAATAAACTAATCAATGCGAAACATTTGAAAATATTTAGGCTGTACCTAACTTTTATTACGTATCAACACAAATTTGAGAGCTAAATAGCATTTTGTGTTGAAATCTCTTAAAAATTATGCTAACAACATATTAAAATTTTTATCAAAACAAAATTAAGCTTAAATTAAAAATCATGGTTAAAAAACCTTGGATATGGTATAACTTAGTTGTGTGTTCGGCATACTGTGCCAAGATAAAGATTCAACCCATTTATTTTTTAACTAACAAATACTTTCCAGTTTATGCGTATTCTTAGGTTATTCTTAGGTTAGGTTGCTCATTTTCTAACAGAAAGATCCGGAATTCAAATTCCTGCTTTACGCTATCAAGATTTAAAAAAAATCATTTTTAATTTAAGTTTAATTTTGTTTTAATGGTAATGTTTCGGATTCATACTTCCCTTTTAATTCTTCTGTAAATATAAGGCATTTAAAAGGAATGGAAATGGTCAAATGTCTAAAAAAACACATCTGATTAAAAATCTACAAATAATAAAATATTTTTATTAGTTACATTCTATAATACCAAACTAAACCCCCAATCTATACTCCTGGGGGTGCTTGGGGTTACTTTTTATGCATTTATTGCAGACTTGAATTATCCAGAAAAAAGTACTCTGATTTTAAACACACACTATGGCAATTACGGATACAATGTGAACTCGTATCTCAAGAAATGCAAATGAAATTTTAGAAAAAAAGTACAATTGTTTGATACTTGAAAAAACCATAGCTCAAACCCTCTACAAAAAAAGATCACTTATTGCCTACCACAATATTTTTCTGAGCATTTGGGAATGAAGAAAAGTGCTTCCAATTTTTATTATGATATGATAGTGATATGACCGGTATTTCAAGAATTATCTCTATCTTAAACAATTTGAATGACATCTTTATATGGTAATTTTAGTGTCAACTGAAAATCAAGATGCAGCAATCTGTAACCCACATTGGGGCTCTTTTCCCAGGAAAACCAAATGTACAATAAAAATATAGTTGTTTCAATCTGAAATTTAGATGTTAACTGACGGACATTTATGAATTTTTTTTCGCAGTTATCGAGATATTTGGTCATCTTCAGATATTTTAGACACTTTTTAGATTTCAAGAGTACTTATCAAAAGTGAAGGAAAAATATGTATAAATATGAAGTGTTTAAATAAATGTTTACATGAGAAAATTAAACATTTTGGGAAGGAAGGTTAAATTAAAAACATCTGAGATTTTTGATTGTCGGAGGAAACTAAGAGAAAGTTAAAGATGTCTATTAGAAACATCTTCAAATTTCAACGGGAAATTAAACTGTTTCTTTTTTCTTTTTTTTACCACACCTTCTTTAATGTTGTGAATTTGGCAGAATTTTCAATATTTTTTTCCGCACTTAATATTAAACCATGACGTTTAATATGTATATTTTTTTACCTCAGTTTATACAAGAATTCTTAAAAGATATATTAAGGGAAGCGATTACGAAACACCTTGTGCATACTTTCCTGTAGCTTTTTTAAATTGAAATATCTGCATAAATTGAAAGTGAAAAGTTTTTCTTAGCACTTCAGTCTTCGGTGTAACGGAAACATTTCATAACGAAAACAAAATATATAATTACTACGAAAACAAAGTTCAGTAGTTGCTTTCTAAAACGTGTAAATAACCAAAAATATTTTCAAAAATCAACTATATGCATAGATCACCTCAATTTAGTCAGCATATGAAAAAAAATTGTATACTCCGGTTTCACTAACTTGTAAATAATACGTTTTATGGAATATTAAAAGTGCATATATTGCAATTTTGTATTTTTGTTTATAAAAATGAGAAAGTAACTGTGATGTACTGTTGTAAATTATAATGTACAGTATTTTTCTAATAAAATTTGATTTCTGATGTAAATGTTACAAACAAGCAAATTCTGTGTAAGTTAGATCATTTTTTGTTATACGTCATTTTGTAAATAATTGTGTACATTTTTATTTTATTTATTTTGTAAAAAACCTCTGTAGTATTTTGTCTTAAAGGTAATAGATAATTTCTAATATCAGGTTATTATACAAATGTTATCAAACTTATCAGAGGAAAAGTTAAAAAAAAAGAATGTTTCATTTTTGAATATTCTTATAGAATCCTAAAGTCAAAATAAAATGTTACTTTCAGTTCAATATTTTTTCCGACTTAAAAAAGTTTAAAAATATGGTGGTTTGCTAAACATAGGAGCAAAAAAGAGGGCATATAGTTCAGTGTAAAACATACATGTATGTGTACAAAATGTATTTTGTACTGTGTGATATATTCTTGATCAAATTCCGGTAAAAAGTACCAAGATTCAGAGTGCTGATACTTTTACCGTAAAATTCGTTTTACCGGAATATGCTATGAGATAAAAATCAGATTAATCATAATTTTTAAAGTAATAATTATAGTATCATTACTGAATCACTCGAATTAACTAAGATCACTGTTAAAATTACTGTAATAATTACGGTGAATCACTGTAAAAATTACTGTAATCATTACGGTGAATCACTGTAAAAATTACGGTATGAAACTTTACAGTAAACTTTTACAGTAAATGTAGATTTTACGAATGATGCACTCAAAATGACGGTATTTCATAACGTTATTTAATTCGGAATTTTTCGCAATGTAGATTAACCGAGCTTAAATAATGCAAATATGAAAGAATTGCTTTTTATTAAAACTGTCTAATTCCTGCTATACTTATAAAATTAAATTAAAACACCTTGCACATTAAGTGAATAAGAAACTAATAAGTTATCGATATAATGAACCATTAAAAAATATATCTTGACCGAAAGTTAGTAATTTAACCGTGCAATTTTGAAACCTATTTCCCCTTAATGCGAAAAGTGGTTATCATAATTGTTAATGCTAAATATTAAATAATCATTCAGTTCACATACAGAATCTCATTCGAAAATTACCTCATTCATAACCCTTTACGTTAATTCAGAAAATTTAAACTGTTATTTTAAATGAATAATACTTTGGATCTGTAAACACAATGCTCATTCAAACTCACAGTTCTCCTTTAAGCAGATTAAATTAATACTATAAAGATTTTAGATGTTATCCAATTCCTAAATGGTCACGAATGTTTATCATAGAACTATTTGATGGACAATTCGATACATATTATGTTGCAGGCTGCATTCTTAATCACATGATAATTCAAAACGTGATGAATGAAATGAACCTGCTTTAGTACCTTCAGGTATTATTGATCCTCGTAACTTGAATTATTTATATGGTTCGATGCATTCAGATAATGAAATATGTCTTCAGCATCGAAATGTGCTGAATATATCAAAATTACCTTGTTCAGCTTTATTATTCAAAATAAATGTTAGAATAGTTAGAGTCAACATAAGTTTAGCTTTATTGTTAAATTTTATATGAAAATTAAAGTTAAGGAAGACATTTTTTTCAAATAATCTATCAACCTGCCCTCATTTTTCATGTATTTGTAAAATTTAGAAAAAAAATACGTTCATGCTAGGTGCTTTAAAATTTAATGCTTCAACAAAAGTTATTTTTTAAAGAAAAAATAATAGAGATATTTTCTGGTAAACAAACAAAAGAATAAAGCAAATAGTAGTTATTTAAGAATCAGAAACTAATAATTATTATGAAAAATATCCATTCTGAATTTTCTCCATCAAAGGACAGTTATTCTCATCATGAAGATATTTATTTAAATTTTATTTTCAATTTTTAATTTAACTAAATAATAATAGTTCTTTTAAGAATATATAAACATCAAAACATTTATAGTGTAACAATTGTTTTAACATTTTAAACATGTTATATACATCATTATCAAAATTAAGACAGCTAATAAGCTACGACTTAGGATGCAGACAAATTATAATGTCTACCACAGAAATAAAATTGCAAATGAGGGAAAGGATTAATCAAGTGAAACCCAAATGAAATAATCCTAGGAGAATGGAAATGTAAACCAATGTGAATGAGAATTTCAGCAGTGGTTTAAAAAATTTAATTCTGCGTCAATTTGTCGCTTACAATTTGCTGAGTCATCTGAGAGGTTATTCGTATAGGGAACAATTAGTTGTGGTGACAATATGGCATTGGCCACGTTCGTCACAACCACAATTCTTCGGGGCCACAATTCGTCACTACGATAATTTGACGTTAGCACAATTTAATAATGACACAATTCATGGCTAGAACAATTCGTCGCAGGCGTAACATCCCAGATATAATTCATCGTGAGCATAGTTGCTTGCGGTTTTGATAAAATGCATTTATTTAAAAATGCAAAACTCATATATTGTCTGAAAAAGCTAATTAAATAATAAATTTATATCCGTCCAAACATCGCGAAAGCACCTAAAGGAGATAAGTTTGTTATTTCATTACTTTTATGAATGGTAAGAGTAACAACACTTGTATGAATGGGCGTGGGGATATAAGCATTGCATCTGTAAGACATTGAAATCCCCTTATTTTCAATAATTTTAATGCAGTAAGATAAAACAAAAAAAATTGAAAATCTTAAACTTGAAAAGTTTAATATTTTTTAATTATATTAAATGTGGGAAAAATTATGAGTTTAAGAAGTGAAAACTTTTGATAACCGAAGGAAAATATTAAAAAAAATAGTGAATATTCTACTCAAAACTTTCCGTAATAAAACAAAATGTATATTTAGTTTCAGGGAATGTCATATTTTTTATTTAAATTTTTTGATAAAATTACAACATTACAATTTTGAAAAATGGATACGCAAATATAGCGAAACTTTCTTCGTTTTTGACGATACCGTTTCCTGGTATATGCTCTGAGGGAATGTTTTGTTAAAGGGATAAAATAACTATAGCCACGCCTTCGAATAAACGAAATGAGTCAAAATTAAAGGAATATTTCGTCAATATATTCTTTTACGGAAAAAAGACCAGTAGTGCCTAAAGTAGCTAACCTTTGTAACTATCACTTTATCGTAGGCAATGCTATAGGTAAACCAATGTCTTCCTAACAACACAAGGACAAATGGAACAGAGAGACATTCATGCACGAAGCGGGATTCGAACCCGGGATCTTCCAGGTAAGAGGCCAACTTCTTGACCACTTGGCTTATTTCGTCCCTTTATTTTGGATCGTCCAGTCGCCATTTTAGTTAAAAATACCCCTCTGCACTATGATGATCACGTGATTTCCTGACGAAATTATTCTTAAAATTAACGAAATTGGATTGATGAGTTTATTTCTAAAAATGTACACTAAAAGTCAAAGTAAAAAGCAAAAAACAAGGAAAAGTATTCTTCTGTAAGCATGGGAAGGATTCATAATTTTCTTATTTTTTCGAAGGAAAGGAGGTTCAAAATAGAAGAAAACATATCTACGTAATATTTAAATGGCCTCCTTTTAGCATTCGATTTTGTTCAAAAATAAAATCGATCTAGTTATTTTGATATGTGTATTTAAGTTATTAACATGTTTTAGTTGAAATACTTTATTTCATCCAATCATTAGCATAGTTATTGGTAGTTAGTATAGTATATTTGAGGAATTTTTAAAATATATAATAAGGAAGAAATCATCTTTCAATGTAGAACGACATGTTAACTTTTGTTTACCTCATTACAAGTTAGAAATGTTCCATTTATTTTTAAATTTAATAAATATTGAAAATTTCATTTGAACAACTGATTTTGTTTACGTATGTACTATAATTTTTGACTGGCTTAAATAGTCGTAGATATATCACGAGATACACAAAAATAAAGTTAATAATAAATGGCTCGAACTCTTCCCTAGTTAAACTAGTTGGTTCAGATTTTCGGAATTCTGACTACTTTTTATAACCAGTGTTTAAAAAAAAATGCTTTTTTCTAGACAAAATATGTTTTCAGATAATTTCCTAATTTATATTTAACTTGAAGTGTTAAATTAGTTTAATTTAAAGTCTGTCTTTTAAAAAATTTAGATAGCACCACCGTTGAAGGTAAAAATCCTATCTTAAGATCAAAAAATATTTAGGATATTATGTTTTTCATTTTGTTTAAAAATATTTATTGTTTGATACTCTTACTGGTCTCACACTAAAATGCCTCAGTTTCCGCAATTAAATGATGTGTTGTACCTGCGATGCTCGCAACAAATTGCATGCACGAGAAATCCCGACGAGGTGTGCCTATGGCAAATTTTCATTACAACGAATTGTGTATACTACGAATTGTGTCCGTGACAAAACGTCATCATGACAAGTTCTGCTTACAACAAGGTCTCTCAGCGATGAATTCCGCATAATGAACTGTCCCATGTCGAATTGTGCACGACAAAAGTACTCGGCACCAAGAAATTTATTGATTTCAAGTTTAAACTTTTAAAATTGGATTCTTGTAGAAATATTCCCAAACAGGAAAGAAATGAATCTGAAAAGGGTGGAACTCATCATCGGGAAACTCATTGAGCTCAAAGAGATATATAAATCTTATTCCTTTGATTTTGAACTTTAATGTTCCGTATGTAATGATTAAATATTTATGATATAATGAATATTAAAGATATAAGTGAATAATTCGGTAGAAATACCAACCACAACAAAAAATAACACAGGAGCATTTATAAAAACAACAGATGCAATTCAAAGTTATTTTAACTAATATTTGAACATGATTACCAATTTTTATGAATATTTTCAAAATATTTTGTCGAAATATTTCGTAACAGATTTATTTACGAAAGTTTCAACGCAAATCCAAACTATCACTGATATATTTCTGATATTTAGGATTAATTCTCACTTACTTTAAGAAGTTAAAATTAAATTAAAAATATGTGTACATAAGACAGTGAAAAAAAATGTGCGCATTAAAACGATGCTATAATAAACATTTACTGAAATGAAAGTGATAATTCTCAACTTTGATTTAAGAAAAGGAACATTAATATTTTATGATCTTAAAATGTCAATGTAATAGTGATATTTACACAATAGAAAAAATTAGTGCAGAAATATGTTAATCTAAAATTTGATCGAAATAATGAAAAAAATTATAAGTAGGATTTTAATTATATCCTGTAGATCTTTAAAATTTTTAACATTTAAGTTTTGAAGAAATGAAGGAAATATCTTAGCTTGTTTATCGAATTTTTCGATAAATTTTATGCTATATAAAAGTATTTATTTGAAATATTTTAATATTTAAAAAAATAAAATTTTTTAATTTAATCAGTTTTATAAAATGTGTAATAAAGTGATTAATTTTAAAATAAGTTAATTAATACAATGAAATCATTAAAATATTTCGCATCATATGCTTATTTAAGAAGCTTTTAAAGTATTTGTGCATTTCTATACACATTAAAACTTTCTTTACAGCGCACTGCAGAAAACTTAAGCTTACCCTCTTATGCATAAAGCAGCTTATACAAATCAATCACACTTTAAGCAGTTAATTGTCTAGAGAATGATATTTCTTCCAAATTAATGAAAGCAGCATTTTCAGGAAAATACAATACAAATTTTCAAGACAATTGCACAATAATAATATTTTTTAAAGAATGGCTAATATTTCATAAGTAGTAATCAATATAATTATATTAGGTATAATTTCAAGAATATACTTTCTTTTCAAATAGGGTAATTAAAATTTTTCAAACACTCAAACATTTTGCAACAATTAATCTTAGCGCAATTTCATCTATCCCCTTTTAAGTTTTACTTCTGAAGTTTATTATAAATTTTCTCATGCTTTATATTTTTGCCATAAAAGAAAATACTATTTTCATGCTAAGTATGATAGATACAATTACAAAAAAATACAAATCGAGATATTTACAAGAAAAATTAAAATTAAAATTTAATTTAAATTAAGTAATGTTGCAATTGAATAACATGGAAAAAATTTGATACTATAGTTATTAAAGTATTGTAAACAATACAAACATGTTGCAACAAATGTTTATTTAATTAGTTCTGAATGCAAACCAGATATGTGCTTAGAGCAAGTTATACTTCTGAAGTTTAAGATATATTACACCACACTTTAAGCTCTTACTATGAAAGAATACTATTTTAATGCAATATATGAAAGATTCACAAATTTACAAAGCAAGCTATTTACAAGAAAGATCTAACATGAAATCAGTTTAAAATTTTACCAAAAAATTTAAAGATAATAAATCATAATATGGTAGTTGAAATAGCATGTCAAAATTTTGATAACATAGCAATTAAAGTTTTGTAAACACTGTAACCATTTTGCAACAAATGTTTATTCAAGAAGTTCTTGAAGCGAATCCAAACTTTCACTTATGTGTTTAATGCAAGTTATAATTCTGCAAGTTTAAGATAAGTCACACCACACTTTAAGCTCTTACACTAAAATAAAATATTAGTTTCATGCATTGTATTAATGAACCATTTACAAGAAAATAAAATGCAAAATATTTACAAGAAAAATGTAACATAAAATAACTTTAAAAGATCACTAAACATTTTAAGGATATTAATTAAATATGGTTAATAAATAACATGAAAAAAATTGAGAACATAGTAATTAATGTTTTGTAAGCACTCTAACCAATTTGCAAAAAAATTATATTATTTAAGAAGTTCTTAACACAAATCCATGCTTTCTTTTATGTGTTTAAAGCAGGTTATACTTCCAATATTTAAGATAAAACCTACCACACTCAAAGCAGGCAGTTACCATGCCATACAATATTCGAAAGAAATATTCATAAGAAAAATGCATCATGGAATAACTTTTTAAGATTACTCAAAATTTTAAGGCTAATAGTTAAACAATACTCTAATTAAATAACATGCAAAACATTTAATAAGATAGTAATTAAAGTTTTCTAAACATTCCAAACATTTTTCAACAAATGTTTATTTAAGAAGTTCTTAACGCAAATCCAAACTTTCACTTATGTATTTGAAGTTAGTTATACTTCCGAAGTTTAAGATAAATTCCATCACGATTTAAGCATTTAAGAGTAAAGGAAATAATATTCCTATCCAATTAATGAAAGGGATGGGTACTTTAAAGAGGTGGTAGTACTCTTTGCTCAAACTTTTCTCTGAGTAAAAGTGTATATTAAAACCTCAGAAAATAATCAATCGGAAACTCTTTTCAGACACTTCTGGAAGAATAAAGTGTGAGAAGTATTCAGTTAAAGACTTGCTCCTCACTCTCGCTCAGAGCTCAATTTAATGAGATCGGAGTTTTGAGTTCCTTGAAGAGTCCCTAGAGAGCTAAAGATGGAGAAAAGAAGAAAAGACAGAAGGCGAAACAGTAACGGGCTCAGATCCAAAATTTTATCTTCTGACAGTAAAGGGGATGGTGAAAGGGGTGATGGAGAAAGTTTTGCAGGACAGAATGTGTTTTTGTGCGTTCAAATGGATGGCCTTCTGCATTCGTGGAAGGAATGAGCTGCTTTCAGTCACGGAGAAAAAAAACTGTTCTCTCTGCTCCAAACTGACAAGTGTTAATGTTTTTGAGCCAAAGTTTTCAGTTGGATGAAAGTTTTTCTTTTAAGATTTTCAAAATATTTGGAATAAAAATAAATGAAGTTTAAAGGGACAGTTCAAATCGGATTTCAAATTTTTTTTTCTATTTTAAAAATAAAAGTAAAAATCTTTTAAAAATGCTTTAAATGATTTTGAATTACATATCTCAGTGCAAGAGATAGTTTTGCGAATTTGGTTTTCTCATTTATATATATTTTTTCTTTGGAGTTTGACTTATAACAAAACAAATGAAAACAGTGTAATCAAGAAAAAAATAAAATAAGTTTTAGTAATTGTTATTATTTAGTTATTTAAGAAATGGAAATACGAGGAATTATTTTGCGAAATATACTTTCTTATAAATGATTTTTTTTTTGAAATTCACAAACTAATATTTTCTGCATTCCAAAATAGCAAAATGCAACATTGTTTAGTGCTAAAAATAGAGCGTTTTCAAAATGACTAGATATCTCCTGCTTTTAAAATTACTCGTGTCATAATATGCTAATAAAACTAATTATGATCCGAATCAAAACAATGGTTTATAAAGAATAAGTAGAAGAAAGAGAGAGATACGATTCTATGAAGCAAAACATTTGCTCTTAACATGAGAAAATATGTTATTCTCAATATCTTACTCTCAATATTCTTTTACTTATTACTAGTTCAATATCGGTTGTAAGTAGGGAGTAAATAAAAAAAGAAATAATCAATAAATCAGTACCGATCAACAACAGTTCGAAATCATACAAAAAACTGAAAGACAACACAATGTATAAAGCTAAAAAAATTCCAATTATGTACTTATTTATTATTATCTCTGTACTTTAAAGTTATAGAATTAATCAAGACAGGTTTAATGCAGTTCATACCAGCACCAGCACAAGCTCTATTCGGTATCCCTTGGCATGATGATATTGCATGCAGCCTACTCATGGCAGTCAAAATTTACCAATTTTAAGTAATTTTCTCCGGTAATAATCCTTTCGAAGAATTGTATTGGTACTGTTTTAATAATTACCGAATATATCATAAAAACATTTTGCACTTATATTAGTATATTTCATACCTACTACATACCCTGTAACATCTGAGTTTTGAGCGAAATATATTTATCAGCAGTAGCAAGCTAAACCCGCAATTTTAAAAGCAAATAAAATTCTCATCAAACGACATAGGCACATTAGAGCAGATAATTTTCCATTTTTCAAGAAATTTATCAAGCCATTTTCCATGTGTATATAAAGCCATTTTTCTGTATAAACTTTAACATATAGTTTGAAATGCAGTTGTGGAGAAAAATTATAATTGATTAAATATTAATACACTATCTTTGCAACCACTGGAAAAAACATTTTCTGAAACTTTGAAAAATCCTAATGGAATTATTTATTAGAATAGCTCAATTTACCGTAACAGCAATAGTAAGCATTGCCAAAATAATTTAAGGGTCATTTGTATCAATATTATTATGGCGATTTTCCACGATTCCCCGAAACAAATATTTTTCTCTATCACTTTTCTCTTTAGTGCATAGCATATTTTCATTTATATTAACATATATTATTAAAATTAATTAATCACTGATTTCGATAACAATATGATAATTTTTAATGGTTCCCCAAACGGAATAAGTGCTTTCACTCCATTAACTATGATTTTAAGAACATAGCTTATTTTTATTTAATACATTATACACACATTAATAAAATTTTTTGCCAATGTGCAGCAATTTTTCTTACAGTTCCTCTAAACGAATAAGTACTTTTTGCCAATATCTTTTCGTTTTAGTACATAGCTTATTTTTTATATAAATTAACATAGATTACCGAAAATAATTAAGCATTGTCATTAACAACATATTTCAACCAATAACTTTCCTTTTTAATACATAGTTCGTTTTTTTTAAAAATTAACTAAAATTAATCAAGCACTAGGGTCTAGAGTGAATTTTTAGGATTTTTCTAGGTGAATTATTATATACATATTTTTCTTTTAATTTTTAATTCGAGTATTTTATTTGCTTCCTTTTTTATTTTAATTATCCTTGACTTCAAATTAATTAGTTTTATGGAAAGAAAAAACTTTTCAGTGACTAACTATAAACATACTGAATACTTTGCTTCAGATAGCTTTTGAAATACTGCCTTGCTAACCTGGTCTATATATACTACTACATTTATGTTGATAATTGAGTTTATCTAACGAAACGAACGAAAAATAAATAAACGGAATCATCTTCACTTCCATTTTTATCTAATGTGAATTCTATACCAATCACAGAAGAAAAAAAAATTCGAGTGTAGCTTCTTCTCCGCTGTGTTTTCAAATAAATTTAAAACTTTTAAATCAAAACTGGTTAGGTTGAACTTTTATGGTGATAACATTATCCAATGTTAAAAATTTTTCAGAAAAAAATGGCGAATAACAATTTATTTAACTGTTATTTCAACATGCTTAAATAAAACAGTCAAATGGCAAAAAAAATAATAACTTCGAGAAAAACTACTTATTAACTACCATGGTTAATAAAAAGAATTTTATCGCACAAACTAGACCCACCTAATGAAGCTACTTAGTTCCTTATAGCTGGATACATAATATAGACAAGAGGGCAAATCTGCCAATCTCATGACCGACAGAACATGAGTTCGAGTCCCAGTTTTAACACTACAATGTTTCCTCCATTCCCTTCAGCATAAGAAGAATTTCCAGTGTTCTGCACTCCTTAATTTGTGACAATATGCTGTTAAAATGTTCTCACATATGCATAGATGGCAGCCCCACTGCTTTACTAGTATTCAACTTCTAGCATTTCACATCTCGTATGATAGCTGAAACAACCAGATAAACTAATTAAACCACGTTCAACAGTTCACTTAATAAATCACAACTCAACCACAACCTCACTCCAGTGCCCATTATCTAACGAAAAGCCTAGCTCTAATGACCAGTTAATTTGCATTTTTACAGTATTGAAACCATGCTGGTTGTAAGCGGTTTAAAAACCGTATAGTTTTGTATTCATGGTTTTTTAACCATACTAGTTGCAAATGGTTTCATAACCGCAAAGAAAAAAAGTACTGTAAGCCTTACAGTTTATTGGATGAACAGACTGTTGCTGGTTATTTTACAGTAATTTTAGAAGAAAAATTCCAACAATGTGGGTAGAAAGAGGTTGCTTGGGTAAATATTCAATATCTTAAATGAAAAAAATAGATGCTTAGGCATCTTTTGCGAAACTGGAAATATCTTTTCTTTAGGTTTTAAAATGGGAGGAAATACGTTTGATAGAAATTAATTTTTGATGTAGGATAAAGGACTGCTGTAGATTAGGCTGTCAAATTAGTAGTAGTTATTGAGAAAGAAGAGAAAAAACACCCACAAACTTTTCCTTTAATTATAGATAACAGTCATTCTTAGTGCAATTATTTTTTTTTTCAAATCATTAAATATATATATATATATATATATATATATATATATTAATCATTTTATTCATTAATCGAAAATGTTGTAAACATGACTCAGTATAAGATGCTAGAAATAAACAATTTCATTTTGACGTTAAAAACATAAGCATTGAGGCTAAATATATAACTTGAATATTTTTTTAATAAAATGCCTCTTTAATATTCACTTCGAACTTAGATAACATATTCTTTAAATTTACTGCTATCATCGACGGACAAATTTGCATAAACTGAACTGTTTTCATGAAGTTTTGAATATTTAAGATTATATATTTTTACTGCGCCTAAACTGAATTTTAAGGAAGTTTGATGTAATAAACCATTTCAAAAAACAATTTATTTGGTTAGTACCAAACTAATATACCTCAATGCATGTTTCTGTTATAGTTAATGTCAAAATAATGCCTAACACTTTTCCTCACAAAGTAAATACAAGTGTTTAAGTTCGTAAACAGTGAAAACTTAAAACAGTAAATATATGTAGAACTTTAATTTTAAAATACGAAAAGAAAACTGTAAGATTCGATTATAAATTCTTCGTAGTGGAATGATAAGAAATGCGCAAATAGATATGCAAATTTTTAATTGGTTTCATATGCAAATTAATCAATTGAATTTTATCCATCTGATAAAATTTTCTCTAATATGACTTTAAAGGAAAATATTAAACTAATATTAAAAATAAAGAAGAACTTGATAAACTATATTTTTTTAAAGAAAAACTTGCAATACTTTTGCAATTATACACTATGTAGAATTAATCGACTTTGCAAAACGAGTGTAGGGTAATTAGAGATACGTTGCGGAATTGCATACCAAAAAAATAGTAATAATTAGTAACGCTTGAAACCTTTTATCGTGCATAACTTAAATACGTCTAGGTCATATAAATAAATTATTATAGCGTTTTTAGTTATGGTTTGTGATAATAGTTTATAATTTTCACAAACCGCATCTGAAAACTCTATAATCACTCGTAATTTATTTGACCTTGACGTATTTAAATGTTGCACGATGAAAGACTTTAAGTGCTCCTATGTAGTTTCGTCTAGCATGCAGTTCTGCAACGTATCTCGCTTAAATTTATATTCGATTTGCATATCTATACTGTATTATAAACTATTAATTCTTAGAATATTTAGTTAGATTTTAAAAGAAAGGGTTGTAATAAGTTTCTATAGAGTAAGGATTGGTGAAAATTTTTATTTATTGAAATTTGCATTTTGCGTAAAATATACGAAGATAAATAATTATGATAGGGTTTCATTTCGCAAAGATAGGCAGCTATTTTTAATTATTAAATCTTGAAATACTTTTAACTGAATTACATCTGTCAGCTGGATATTTAAAGATCATATAACACTTGAAGGTGGCGGAACACGTTTCAAAGAAATCTAGAATAAAGTAAAGTAATATAATATAAATTAATGATATTAGCATGCGATATTCATTTTTAGCAAGATTTGGTCATTGACAATTTTTCTTTTAATTTGCATTTAAATACTAAGCATAAAATAAGTATTAATAGAAATTATTTTTATATAATATAAAACAATTTTTTTATGCCTATGACGACTTTTTAAAATCTTTTTTTGGAATATTCAAAGCTGTTGGCAATGCAATTTCCTACTATTTTAATATGAAAAATTGTCATTCAAATTGATGGGAAGGAGAAAAAAATTTACGTTTTTCCTTGACTCTGCCAATTTCATTTTGCCTACTGGAAAGAAAGTAAGAAAAAGAAGGAATAAGTAAATAAATAAAATAAAATTTCAGTTAAGAAAAAGGAATTTTCAGATGAAACTTCAAACTCATTTTTCATTCCCTCAATACATTTGGCATTTCTTCTACTACTTTTCTGAAAGAATGTGAAGAAAACCGTTTTATAACCTCGTATCGAATATTTCTGATTTCATTCAATTCTCTTAAAGGGAAAAATGTCTTTACATTACTTTAACTGGCTGCAATGATTTTCAATTTAGCATGTCAACTTTTTTTTATAAGACAGATAAGTAAGGGAAAAATAACTGTTATTACTTTTTAAGGATTTAAAAGTTTTGTGAATGTAATATATCATACACTTTTTGCTAAAAGCTGAAGGCCTTATTTTTAAAACAGATTCAATATGGAATGCGTAATAGTTGAATATAGAATCAAGGAAAAGTAAAAAGTAAATAAATAAGTAAAAAATAGACAAAAGATAAAAAACAGAAATTGACAATTTAAATAAAAAGTTAAAATAACCAAAATTACATAATAAACCAAACAAATTATATTATGACTCATAAAATTATCACTGCTATATTTGGTCATAAGGAAAATTATTTTAAAATATGAGAAATGTTTGGATAAATATTTTTTTAAATGACAAAATCAATGAAGAACTAGTTTTAAGGTAGCAAATATGAAGTCTGTTAATTAAAACTGCTTTAAAACCTAACTTCTGTAATGTTTGAAACTTGCGTAGTTTTGTATTTTTGGCTCTATAACCATACTGTTTGTAAATGGTTACAAAACCATGAAGGTAAAAAAAAGTTCTTTACCGTAAACTTTACGATTAATCGAATGGACAGACAGCTGTCAGTTATTTTACCCTAATTTTAGAGTAAAAATTCTAACAGCGTGTTGTAATCATGCTTAATAGTTTACGCATCTAGCATAATTATTTAAATTTTTTTATTAACTTGTGTTAGTTAAACGTTAATCAGAATAAATACCTCAAAACTGAAGAATCTCCAAATAGTTAAATATAAAATTGCATGTGCATGAAAATTCAATAAATTGTTTGTTCCAAATGCACTTTCCAAGTAGCATTTAAATGCATATAAATAAATGTATAATCTATGTAAGTTGAATGAAATATTTATAAATCATTATCAAATATTTAAAGTCTTACTGGAATCACACTTTGCATAATTTTAGAACTTTTTGACATGCAGCTGCTTACATGTCCATCTAGAGTAAAAATAAATAAGTATTTGATGGGAGATTTCGCATTGCGTGACAATCCGGAAGGAACTGAGGAAGCACTTCCGGGAGTAAACCTGCTCAGCGCACAACCAGTAGGAGCAAAATTTTGTGATTTGCTGAAAACCAATATTTACTAGAAAGAAATGAAACAATATTTTATGGTAAATTATAGAGTAATCGATTAAGTAGCTTATCTGTCGAAATCTTAAAATGATAGCTATATATTCACACATTCTTCTTTAAAATATTATATTAAGTGTTCAAAGTATTCCTTTACTCAAATTAACATTAAATAACAATCGATTTTGGAAAATAATTAGCTATGAAAACTGCAATTGCTATGCTCTGTATGTCACACAAGTTACTTAATTTACTGTATACCAAATAGACTGACATAGACAATAGATGTTATGATAATATTCATATTTTAATATTAAAAAGTTATTGCTAGAAGAATGCCTTTCCAAGGAACCGAAAAAAAAGTATTTTTATTCGATTCCTATAGCTAACAATTAAAAAAAACATAGCTTGATACAGTTGATGTATTGCGGGCCCAGAGTAAGAAGTCGAAGATTGAAATTACCAACTGTAAAAATTGATTCTGAAATCATTGTCCCATTCAGCTGATATCAATCACTATCAGTCACGGTTTTGAAGCTGTTAGTCATAACTCTCTCTTTACGTTGGATACAGGGTCTCTTGCTTATATTAATCATAGAGTCTTATGTTAGTTATCCTTTATGATAATAATGTTTGCTGATAGTTTCTATGTAATGCTTTTTATTACCTAGAGTGATCAGCAAAATCATAAATAAGGATGTAGTTAAAATAAAAGAAAATTAAAATAAAAGAAAATTAAAATAAAAGAATTAAAAGTGTTTTTTTAACTATGCCAGTCAAAATAGAATTAATTCAATGAATTGTAACAGAAATATGCTTAACTCATATATCTGAAAAGAATTAAATTTTACAGGTGAATTTGTTTTTCTTTACACTTTTCATTTAATCACAGTTTATTTCATCTTATTTTATTTCTCTTTAAAAACTGTCACTCTCTCTAAAACATACTATAGATTTTGATTAAGCAAAAATTCTCAAGAAAAAGGACGAAGTCAAATTAAAAATTTTATTATACATACTTTCAATTTAGAGATTATAGCTAGACAATCATTTCCGAAACCATCCAGTAAAATATTTTTTTTCTGTGTTGATTGATCATTATTGGTGGGTGTATTAAAATTTTCCCAAATGGAAAATTTTATAAAATGCCATAATGGTAATTATAATAGTGACTGCGATTTATAAAAGCAATAATTCAAAAGAAGCATATTTTCTTCTAAAAGAAGTTGAATCAAATTTTAGAACATTCATATTAGCTGGAATTAAAATATTTAATTCATTAAATATTTAATTCATCATCATAAAATCGTACAATCAACTCTGACGTCATTATGACGCTTTTCTAAAAGTTTATCCTTACCAAATGAGCTCTTGCACCCTCTAGCAGCTCTCAAGAGAAACTTAAAAAGTATAAGTGGGTGATTAAAATATTTATAGCATGGAGAAATTAATTATTTCTCTTAGAGAGATTGGCTTTAAAGTTGTGTTTATTCTTAATTCATTCCAATAGAAATCAATAAACAAATATAGGTTTACATGTGCTTTTTGTAGGTTTACACTGCTTTGAAATTTTTTCTCATTTTAACGAAAAATAATGTTTTTCAACAACCTATGCCAAACAATACAGCTATAGTCTTGTAACTTATGTCAGTTACGTTGTTAAATATATGCAATAACCTCGTATAATTCCGTAAACCTAGATATATTAAAACCTAGATACCTTTAATATTAATGAAGACATGAACATTTCTATAGAAAACAATTTTTTTGCTACTTACGTTTTTCTACTATAACTTCTGAAATGTTTAATAAAATTTAAAAAAACTTGTTAGAGCAACAAAAATAGCCTTTAAAAATTTGAAAAATCGTTCAAAATTATGCAAGGTATAAGTATTTAAAGTAATCCTTTCATACTGCACTTGCGCGGAAAACATAATTTTTTTTTTCATTATTTATTAAGAATCACATTTGATAACTTATTAAAAATGTTCGATTTGAATATCCTAAAAATGAAAAAAGTTTCTGGCAAATTTATAAGTAGCTTTCGTCATTTTTTTTAAGGCTAAGTGCTAAGGGGATTTCAACAAATATCAATTTGCAATAAAAACAAAATTTAATAAAAAAAAAGATAACGGCCTGAAACGATAGTCTTGGCAACAGGAGATGTGATAGTAATAGGAAATCGAACAAAATTTAATAGGGTGTGGTAAAATTAAACATAATTTAATTTTTAAGTATATCTTTTTCACAAACTTTGCCTGGATTTTATGAAGAAATCAAGTTTTTAAATTTTTATGCATGTCATTTTTTTGGTATTTTTCTAAATGTATTATGAGAGAAATCTAACGACAAAAAATTGCTTTTTTGTATAATTTTGAATATAATGAATATATTCTAGTAAGAACCTTAGTACATTTTGTTGCTGCTGATTTTAAGAAATTTTATATTTTATTATGTTTGCCACTAAACTAAAATTAGCATAAAGTTTAATTCTTCTTTCAAATAAAAAATAATTCCTCATAATATTGTATTAAGAGAGTTCTTGTCAAGAATGCTGCCTCTAGGGTGATTATAAATAAATGTTGAATAATCCAAACTTTACATGTATTTCCTTTTGCAGCCCAAAAACTATGAGAATTAGAAAATTTGAAATTACTAAAGTGTGTAGAAAAGTGAACAGCAATTACGACCCAATATATATAGTTTTAAAAATACTAGTTTGGCTACACCACAATTAACTCAACGACAAAACAGAACTATTCACCTTGATTTTACTTGTGCTTACTTGACATAAGGGGCATCTGGAAGTAACTACACTTTTATTAATTTGATCTAAAATCTAAAATAAGAATTACCTGCAATTTAATTTTTCTACAATTTGTATTCATTGTTAATTTTATGAGAAAATTTGTTTTTCGCTCTTCCTTCTCGAACAGTTTGTAGTATAAAGTTTTAACGTCAGCAGGAACCTTCCCGTCAAACCTTCCGCATGCTAAATTTCATTGTTGTAGGTCGGATGGTTCAGAAATCTATAAAAGACAAACAAACATACATTCATATACAGTACAGAACCCGTTATCCGGAAATCAGAAAACCGGAAAACCAAAAAACCGGAACGAAATTCAATAAATTTTCCCGCCATTTTTTAAACAAAATTTTTTTTTCCTCATAAGATTTTAGGATTTTTCTTTCTTTTTTGAAAGATGTTCACCTTACCATAATTTTGGAAATAATCATTAGTGTATAACTTCATCGTTTTTTCTTCTTTTTAAGATTATTTCCCCCAAAAAATTTTTTATAGTTGGGTTTAACAATAAAAAAACGGCTTTTTGTAACGATTCAGAAAACCGGAAAAATTAGTTATCCGGAATAGCGATGGTCCCGATCATTCCGGATAATCGGTTCCCTACTGTATATATATATATATATATATATATATATATATATATATATATATATATATATATATATATATATATATATATATATATATATATATATATATATATATATATATATATATATATATATATATATATCAAACAATAAATATTGATGAACTGATAAATCAGTTTGTGTTTAGCCCTTTTGTAATGTTTTGGCGAATCTACCAAGAAAGAGTGTATATGATATAGAGCTAGTATTCTAAGGCATTAGTACCCAATGAAATTAGGCAGTAAAATATATTTTAAAATTTATAAATAAAAAGACTGCTTTCTATGAACACAAACAATGAAATGCGTATGATTTTTTTAATAAATAAATTTAAAGAATACCATCTTTAATCCGCATAAGAGACATAAACAAATAATATTTATTAATTAATGAAACGGATATTCTTGTTGAAATAAAGGTTTATAAGTAAAACACAATTGGGTATAATATAAAAAAAACACAACTACTTCCACTTAGTAGGAATAACATTTACCATGACGCAATGCTAAATTCTCTGCCACTATCCACATAAATGCCACTATCCACATAAATCAATTATTAATCAAAAATCGAAAATCAATTACTTTTCTTTATAATGCAATAAAATCTGGCGAGCAGCTATTTAAACGATCAAACACTTCGTTTGTTTATTTGTGGCTTGAAGTTAGGCTCGCAGAAAATGCCATTCATGGGTTAAATTTAGTAGGAATAACACAACCTGTGACGTAGGCTATAATATACCCAATTAAAATGTTAGAGAATATAAGAAGCCACGTGGAAAATTATAATAATTTAAAATATATAAGCTCTTAACTTCAACGTTTTAAAAGCTTGGGACTCGAGACTCATTCTAAAAGTTTTAAAATCAGAAAAGCTTCCTTGATTAAAACAACATGGCGTGGTTATTTGCTAGAAAAAATTTGAATTTAGATTGTTAATTTTACACGCATTATTTCAAGGCAACATTTCGTTGCTGTCAGTCCACGTTAAAGCATTTGAACTTCTTCGATGGCTAGGTTTAACAGTACCCTTTATTGTACCTTGAAATACCTGACGTAATTTAGAGACTCCTTTAATACAAGATGACGTGCTATTTTTTATGAGGCGAAATTGGTAAAGCAATAAACAGATAATTAATTAAACTGTTCTTAAATTTTCTTAAAACCGAATTTTTAACTTCTAAACTTGTTCAAATGATTAGTCAGAAAACACGAAAGAAACATGCATCAGTTTTTTTTCTTCTTAGCTATAAAAAAGTTAACATATCTGCAGGGTTGCGTATTATTGCTAAAAGAATGCTTGAGATAAATAAGATGTTAAAATTCATTAAAAGTGTATTCAGTGAAAGTAAAAGATGTTAAATGTTAAAGTTCATTAAAAGTGAATGAAACAATTCATAACACCAAAAAGGGGGCTACCATCAAAAACTATCGATTCCTTAAAGGTGCTTGCGTTATTAGTATTGGTTAATATGCAGATAATTAATCTAAAAATTACATTCTCAAAACGCCGTTTTCCCAGATGTTCCTCAAAAATCTGAAGATTCGTAATTTTTTTTTCATAGATGACCTAGGTTGATATTTTTTTTATTTCAGGCGTATTGAGACAGATCTGTTGGCCATTCTCTCAGGGGCATCATATTTGGTGCCCCAACATTGCTTCCACAGTAAGGAGAAACAGTAGAGAAAATGAAAGAACATCCACGACTTGCCTGGTATTCGAACACAGAACCTTTCTGATGTAAAGTCAGTTCTCTGATCCCTACACATTCCAGTCGGCTATTACATTTTTTTTAAATACCTGCATAGTTTTTGAAGACATTCCTTAGTTATTTTGAAAACTTTGAAAATGTTGAAATGTCTATTGAAAATGTTTGCACAAGACTGACATTAATAACCACCATCATGCATAATGTCGACAAAATTTTTTTTGATAAAGTACTTTACTTTTTGTTGGTATTATGGGCAAAATTTTGGAGAAAATATATTTTAGGAAAGAGATGTATTTTTTTTTTTGAAGAATATATTTTGTTATTTTGTAAAAATTTTACAGAATTCATTATGGAAATTTTCCCCCAATACTGTTTTTGCTCAAAATTGATTCCGTAGATTTTAAAGGAATGAGAACGAGGAATGAGGAATGAAACTTTTTAAAAAAATGGAATCAAGTACTTTCAAATCTCTTAAGAAATTCTTTAGATAATTTTTATCCTTAAAGTAAAATAAATCCTCATAAAAATAAGGAATGATTATTTATCTTATTTAAGCATTACCTAATTTTAGAATATAGGATCTGAATGGTCTCGAGGTCGGTCTTAGAGTATTGGCTATTCACACTCTGGCGGTCCAATATTGACAATATTGATCTGCGGAAGACTGGTTCTGCCTTCCAGTGGCTTTTGACTTGATGCTTGGTGCTTACTCACTGACTTTATCTGAGCATCAATTCAATTTTTGAAAAACATAATTGTGCGGTATTTGGGATCTTAAGCTGACAAGTTTGCCATGGCTTAGTGCTGCAGAGGCTGATGTCTCAGCTGCGAGTCTATCCATGTTCAATGAGCTGTAAACACAGGAATCAATATCAGCGGAAAATAAAAATGCCTCAAACATTTTATATGCTTTTTATGATTCTAACCTCTTATATGATATGATTCTATATGCAAATACTATAACAAAAACCTACCGATTTAATATTGGGTACTAAGCAGTTTCTAACACTACAGCTCTAAAACAAAGAAATTGTGTCAATAAAAATGAAGGAATAAATAAATAAATTAGAATACACGAACAAAAGAAATATTAAAAAGCTTTTTCGGGTAATGAAATCTAGGGCATTAAGTATATGCAGCGGGATGACCAACGATGTGTTCCGGCCAGCCAGTCGTCACCACCTCCATGCCTTAGCGATGATCTCTTCCTCTCTTCGTGAGCGTTTGATTCAGACCTGATGACTGCAGTTCTTCTGCGACGTCGATCACTGATCTAAGTTTGAAAGACAGAACATCAAGATGAAATAGTTTTCAAATCCAGCCAACGTGAACACACTGTGTAAGCGGCAGTAGTAACTTGTTTAGCCTAGACGTACGTGAACGTGATGATTGCATTGACCTTTCGTTAGTAGCATTTAGGCCTGTCCGACATGTTAATGGCGGTCATTTGCGTTTGAAACCGATTGGTCGAAGCATGTTTCGCAAGTAGGAGTCTGGCTTTACTAACATCTATTGTCCTTCGGGTCCTCGCCCAGTTTAGTTACTAGCGGAGACTGGAGATGTTAATTATGAATTCGAGATAAGTAATCTTAAAAACAGCGAGATGTTTTCCTCAAGCAAAGCACAGTAGACTTCATTTTTGTTGATTACTCTCAACTCTTTTTCAAGTCACCACAGTTTTTCCGCACCATGGCAATGTGCCATTTTTCTCCCCACTTCAACTTTAGCATTATGCTTATCACCACAAGGTTTCACCTCAACGATTTTTACTTCATGATGAAGGGGTAAAGGACCATCTTGGCCTCAGGGATCCCGACCAACCAACAAGACCAGACCAGGCATTAATTTTGAATTTCTTATTAAAACTAATAGAACTAGTTTGACTGATATACCACAAGCATTGAACTTACTGTTTTTGTAGTATATTAACAATTACTAGCCGTAAAAAAGAATCATTAAGACACGAAGATTCTATTAACCATCGAAATGTTAATTTTTACTCTAAAATCTATATTTCTCTTTGCACTCTTGGTTTCTACTAACAGTGGTTGGGCCACGATTACTGAAAATGTTCATTTATTGAATAACAAAAAAAAAGGAAATATTTAAAATGAACCATGTTTTTTAAATTACCAAATAATAAAACAGTTTTAAAGCTAACATCAGCATATAAAGATGAAGCAAAGTAATCAAATCAATCGTTGGCTTAATTTGCAACATAATTTTAATTTTCAATAAAAGTAACAAAATATCATAATAAATATAACAACCATATTTAATATATTTTTTATTTTTATCATAAATGGACTATTTCTGAATACTGACCAATCAAGCTACCTTTCTGTTACTGATGTTACAGTCAAAACCATCAAGAACAGTGAAGAAAAACTCCGTCAAACTTGAAGAAACTCATGAATTAGGGGATGAAGTATATCTTGGCGATAATGCTGACACAAACAAATCCACTCCAATACATCTTAAAAAGAAACGATCTCTTCCTCAACCTTTTTCGAAGAATACGGACACTGAAACATTAAACCAAGAAAATATAAATAAAAAAGCTCTGTTTACAGCTTCTACTAGCAGCGACGTGATTCCAATTGATAACGGAGTTTCAAAATATGAAATTTCATCTGAGAAACGACACTGCATTACCAAAAAATCCAAAAATGATGTTTTCCTTTCTCCTGAAAGTGAGGAGTCGATAAGTACACGATTCAATGCTGTCTTAATAACAGCAACAACTAAAAATAAACTTAAGTCTCTTCCATTTACTTTTTCACTGCACCCAACCTATATTAATGTCAAAAATAAATCTCATACTTTATACGGAACTCATTCATTACTGCCTAGTGTTCCGAGAAAACACGAAAAAATAAAAGAGGAAGCACTGGGAAACAATGATGAGGTATTTGAAAGATTTGATTACAAAAATGTAATTTATCCAACAAACACTTCCCCAAAAGATTCACCTAAAACGGTAAAAAGCTGTGATGGCATAAATCCCATTCAAGTCATGGACATACTTTATAACAAAGAAAAAGATAGGATAAATTGCCCTATGAATGGATTATACACTTGTAAATTGGATAAACCCGAAGTTAAACTAAACATAAGTAGGTCAGCGACAACAAAAATAAGAAAACAGGTTCTCAAAAGTAAAAGCATGATAAATTGCCGAAGTGATAATTTTGAAACAACAGACGAATCAGAGGACGTGAATTCACCTAACCGGAACAGAAATAATGATATTTATGGTAAATACTTGGAAAAATCAGTTGCCAATGAAGAAAATACTAGTCTTTGTAAAAGTAAGTATTCACACAAATCTATTTCAAATGATGACATCAACGATATTAACTCAAGTGCAAAATATATACTATCCCCAAAATTTAAACATGGAGTTGGCGAGCCAAAGAAGAGCAATCCAGTAGTAGATAGGCAAAAACAGATAAAGCCTAATAGAGTTTCTAGATTATCGAAGAGTATGTATGTTGCAGGAAATCGAGTTTCGACTACTCAAAAGGATTTAAAGAATTATTCCGAAGACAACGAAAATCAAAAGAGATTTCTAAAAAATGACAAAAACAATGAAGCCCAAATTAGAAATGTAAAACCTACTAAATCACATGAAAGTGTTAAAGGATATACAAAATGCAACGTGAAAAACCGTATTAATGAAACAAAGGAAAAAACTGTTGCCAAAACCATTGTCGAAGGAAAAAGTAGTTCAGAAAACCTTAGTATTAATTATCGTAAGGACAATGATGTTATGAATAAAGTTCCAAATTTCGGTTCAAATTCACGAGAAATTTCATGCAACTTTAATGCCAATGAAACTTTAAAACTGGACACTTCGTTCGAAACAGGAGCGAATTCATCAAAAGATCGTCACCCAAACCTTTCTAGCTGTTCCAGCAGTAAGGAAGAAGAGTCCAATTCTGAAAATAACCCGGAACCAAACATTGCGTTTCCTTCTTACTACACAGATAAACAGATACTAATGGAATCCGATTCCAATGAATCCTCTCCTATTTTTCATGAACCAATTAATTCATCGCCTGAACAGTTGGATGAAGTAATAAGTGTTGACTCAAAAAAGATTACCATGCTTAAAAGTGGCACTTTGCGTAGGAGTCCCGTTGTGTCAGTCAAATGCAAGAATGTTTGCAAAACAGATGCTTCGTTTTGTAAAAATGAGGAACCGGGAGAAACTGCTACGCCTAAACGAAATGAATTAAAACCCCTTGTTCATCATTTAACTCATGGCAACAGTTTTAGAAATAATACTAAAGAAAAATTAGCTAAGTTTAATTTAGGTGACGCTATGACATATGCACTTTATGGCTCGAATGACTTATCAAATAAAGCAAACGGCAAAATTGCAGATGACTTCAAGAAACAAGTAAAAAAGGGAAATTCTCCCCAAAGATCAGGGGGTGGACATTTAGAAGCGATTCAAACATACAAACCAAAACAGTTTAACATTGCAGAAAAAAGTGACGAGTTCAGCCATGGGTATTACTCACCGGCTGGAAATGTGACAGAGGAGAAAGTTTCGCCAAATGGTGGCATAGAAACATTTAACGTCCATAGAAGTTTTGCAAATGACGAGAATAAGTGTGCCATTGAGAAAAAAAGCAACAATTGTAGCTGTGCTTCTATCGGCACCCAAAATACTTGTCTTAACGAAGCAAACCATTTCAGCCATTATTTCCCCACTAATTTGTCTCCGAATATTCCGTTCTCTAGTAATCAGTTTTGCCCATTTCAACATCAAATTCCATTAGTCTTAACTGGTATTGGGGTGATTGGAAATGTTAATAAGAATTTCATTCAACCAGAAATGTGTCAAAATAATTTTTCTCGAAAGATGCCTTCCTTGTTTTTATCTGAGAATGATTTTCAACCCTATCTTTACAACCCGTTACCAACAACGAAAAATTTACCTGCTATAGATGTTAATTACGATTCGACTAGTGGAGAAACACGGGTCAAACAAAACATGCTGTCTTCAGGAGAACCAGTAACAATGGGTCCAGGTATTAAGTCTATAAAAGACGAAGGGAAAAAAATAGCAGCTTATTCATCGTCAGGCAGAAATATGGCTGAAATAATTTATGGTGAGCAGACTGGACAATACACAAGACCATAGGATAAACGGTAAATAATCTTTAAAAGAAAATAAAAAAAGTCATGAGCACCGATACAGAACATATTGACTACTATTTAAAATTCCATTGAACTAAACACCAATAATAATATACCAGTAAAATAATAAAATTATCCATATTATGTCACATTATTTATGATTTTTTATTTATGCAAAACTTATTAGCAGTTTGGAACAACAAATAAGCTTTTAAATTATTAACTTAGTTATTTGATTACAAAATGTGGGCAATTAGCAGGAAGATATTGATTGCATTAAAATTATAAAATTTAGCTAAAATTTCAATTATTTTTTTAATAAAAATAAGATACCTATCCATTTCTCCAGTGCAAATGTATTTACCCATTTCCTTCATCTATTATTTTTTATTTATTCAAACCATTAAAAAAAACGAATTTCTTGAGATTGTTTGCCCCGGCAAGATAGATAAGTACCGAAAATACTTTTGCGATTAACAATTGTTTTTTGTTCAAATCTTTCGTTGAATAAAAGCAGCGATAGTCAAGTAGAAAATCAAGATGGGTACCATGTGCAAGAGTGAAAAGAAGCATAATTTTTATATTTGATCTAATGATTGGTTCTTCATCAAGACTGTAAAGAATTAGGGAGAAAATATCCTAAATTTAACAAGAAATAAATAAATTACAATGGAAAAGAACACTAGCCCTGCACAGGCATACCAGTTTTTGATAGAATTTCAGCCCTCAATAAACAGTTGAAGGTAGTCACAATCAAGAATATATGGTCCCAATTGTAAATTCAATTTCATAATAATAATTATTTTAGCAATTTTTTATCATTTCGTATAACTATTTATTCCATTCCTTACTAAAGTAAAAAAAAAATTAAATATGATTCTTAACTTACGTATATCGTGTGTACTTAGAGCGTTATTAGTATCCTGGAATCAGATTCTATATTCTCTATGACTTCCATGGGAAAACCATTTACTTATTTATAAAGTCACAAATTATCATTTTCAAATATTTTTATTTCATTTAATTTATTAAGTTGCATTTTTCAGATCTTGGGTACCAAAATTCAAGCGGTAGAATTTTAAAAATCACATACCTAAGCTACTATACTTATACTACTAAGCTACTATGCTACAAATTTACGTAAGCTACCATAGTAATTTCTAAAAAGTCTTAAAAAAGCCTGAAGTCTTAGGTATTAAAATTTGGTAAATGGGCTCCAAAAAATAAATATTATGGAATAGATTGAAACAAAAACTCTATGGTATTTAATTTTGAATAAAATCTTTGCCAAATTATTATCATTATTTTTTGTAAAATATTATAAAATCCAGAGTTAAAGGGTTACTAAATAGAAAATTGATATTTTTGTGAGTTATGAGGGATTATAGGGAAAATAGAACCTGACTTCAGGACGCATAATGTAAAATATGTTCAGCTTTTATATTAGATTTTTCTGAAATAAACTTATCAGTAAAATCAATCTTTTTAAATTCCAATATTTTGCCTTATAAAAATATTGTATCAAAATATCTGAACAAACTTACAGAATTTCCAATGTTTCCTATCTTATCTGAGAATTCCAAATGCGAGTTTCATATTATTGAAATATGCTAGCAATTTTTGGTTCTATAACGGAACAAGAGCAAAATCTTTTCCCACTGCTATTTTTTAACGAAAAAAATCCCTACTTATTTGTAAGGTTTTATACAAACTACGAAAGAAAAACTTCACAATATAAAAGAATAGAAAATGCTTATTCGCTGAAGATATGGAAATGGGAAATATAAAACTCAAATCTGCAGAACTCAAAGTAACATATTCTGCTATTGAAAAGATATCCCTACTTAGGGATTCAAAGATTTCTTATATGTTATCGAAAAGTAAGTAAAATGCACTAAAACGATTCAACTGAAGTCTTTAAGTGGATTTCAAAGATATAAAAAGTAGATTTATCCCTACATTTTAAGTACATTTTTCCCTTTCGTGACCAGGGAAATAACATTTTGAGTAAAAGGGAAACTCTTCTGGTAAACAAATAAGAGCACGTAATAATTCTAAATATGCGTGACCTTACCCTTTTTACCAACTGTCTTATTACGCTTATCTTCATACAGGACAAAAATAACGTTAAACTTTTATTGTCTTATTTAAAATAACGCTTTTAAGAAGAAAACAAAAGGCCAGTATTGTGAAACTTTTTTGAAATTTCACCATTACAAAATTGCAATTTTATTTTCAGCTTACACGTGTACGATGGAGATTTGAACTTAGCAAGCTATTTTTTTAGTTAAAATATAATTTTAAATATCATTTTAAATTAATTCATTTTTTTATTGCAAGGTCTGTAATGTAATTTTTTCAATATACAGTCGTAGAAATCATTTATAAACTGCTGTTTGTAGAAAATGCAACACCATGAAGGAATCATCAGAATCAAATGAAATTCGCAGCAAATGTCAATTATAGGATATTATGCAAATTAATAAAGTTTCAGAGCCATCGCGCGTGCGTGGCGCGCGCAGCGCCCTCTGAATTGATGCTGAAAGCGTATAAATAAAGTGCTGTAGCGGGACGTTGAAAATAGTCTATGATTATTTGTTAGTGGCAAACGTTTAGTGAGACCTGAGTATGCCTCCACGACGGAAGAATAAGAAATTCAAGCAACTTACGGAGTTTGAACGAGGGAGGATAATCGGCCTTCGAGAAGGAGGATTTTCCTATCGCGCAATAGCAGCTCGTATGCAGCGGAACAGTTCCACAGTGATGCGAGTTTGGAAGCAGTGGACCGACGAGCACCGAACAACTCGAAAAACAGGCACTGGACGACAGAAGGTGGCGTCAGAGCGCGATGATCGACACCTGCTCCGCATGGCGGTGAATGATCGCACAGCTTCCTCCAGGCAGCTGGCAGCACATTGGTCTACTGCTACAGGTGTACAATTGTCGGCTTCGTCAATTCGTCGTCGTCTGCTGCGCCGTGGATTGCGTGCAAGGGTGCCATTATACAGGATTCCCCTCACGGCGGATCATCGACGGCTGCGTCGGCAGTGGGCTCTTGAGCACAGAGACTGGCGAGCTGATTGGCACCAAGTTGTCTTTTCAGATGAATCACGCTTCAATTTGTGGACCCATGATGGCCGTGTTCGTGTTAGACGTTATGCCGGTCAACGCTGCCTTCCTGAGTGTATTATTGAACGACATAGTGGTCGAACACCCGGAGTTATGGTCTGGGGTGCGATTTCGTATCATGGACGATCCAATTTGATACGAATTGAGGGTAATCTCAATAGCAACAGATACGTCCGTGAAGTGCTACAGCCCGAAGTCGTTCCTTTCCTTCAAGGCATCCCTGGAGCTATCTTTCAGCAGGATAATGCACGCCCACATGTTGCGCGGACTGTTAGAGACTTCTGTTCAGCACAACGCATGCAACTTCTTCCTTGGCCTGCTTATTCGCCGGATATGTCGCCTATTGAGCACGTGTGGGATATGGTTGGTCGGCGTCTCACTCGTGATCCGCGTCCTGCAGTTTCCAAAGACGAACTTTGGTTGCGCATACAAGCGATATGGAATTCTCTTCCTCAAGCAGATATTCAACATCTGTTTGACTCCATGCCACGTCGTATGGCAGCACTTATTGCAGCGCGTGGTGGCTGCACCAAATACTGATTTCGGGCGCTTAATTTGTTTCTTTTGTTTTGAAAATTTCATCATTTATTTGTATCAGTACAAGTCGTTTCTGCATTAAATTTCATTTGATTCTGATGATTCTTTCATGGTGTTGCATTTTCTACAAACAGCAGTTTAGATGGCCAATCAGAGTTAAAATGAGGCACTTTGAAGCTTAGGATCTGACAATCTGTACCCATGGACTCATATTTTCTTAAGGAAATTTCTGAAATAAGGGTAACTGCTCACATAATATATCGATGAGAGAGCTTTTTTCCGAAAATAATTTTGTTCACTTTTAATATTATCAAAATTTTATTTCTTAAATTGTTATATATAACATGGAATGTTATTTTAGATGAATAATTGTAACAGATGTAATATTTTACGAGGATTCAGTTCAAATTTTAGCAGAAAATAGTTTGGAGTCAAGTTTGTCGAAAAGTGCGCAGATGGAGTCAAAATTGAGCATTTTAACTAGCTTCCAACAAACATGAGTGAAAAATTGCTGAACCCTGTTCTTCTTCTTCTTCTTCTTCATTGGCCTAACAGCCCAGGATGGGCCCTTGCCTTCCGCAGAGTTGAACTCCAGGCTCTTCTACACTTGGCCAGAGACATCCAATTTGTGACTTTTAGAATATTTAAATCACTTTCAAGGCAGTCGAGCCATCTAAGTCTAGGTCTTCCTCTTTTTCGAGTGCCTAATGAGTGCTCTCTGAATTGCAATAGATTGCTGAACCCTGTTACAAGTAATGAAATAGGCGTTCAAGGAATTGCTAAATTTTATTCGCTTAAAATTTTTAATATTTAATCTTTTAAATTAAAACTTACCATTATTTTGTTTAAATGAATTTATTTTGCTTTGATTCTATGTAGTTTTATCTTAATTGAGTATATACTATTTGATAAAACAGTAAAATCAGAATTTTGAGAAACATAAATAAATTATCAAATTCTTCTAATCTTCGGAAAGTAAAGAGTATTATTCTACATTCAAGGTAAGCTACTTTCATATACAGTCTGTTGGGTTTTTAATTATATTGGTTCAAAATTAACTGTTATAATTTACAGGAATAAAGAAAACATCGTTTTACAGCACGAATAAAAACATTACGAATGCTTCATTAATTTTAGTTTTTACTTAGAAGAGTATCCTAAAATTCATCTGGATATTTGAAATTTCTTTCTTTTTTGCAATAAAATATTAAGAACAAAAAAACTGTTGGGCAGATGTCAGATCAGGGATACTAAAACTGAAGCTTTACACCTTGTTTTCAGTGCTGAGCAATATTTCATTCCCCGGTTTTGTGAATTCCGATTTTGGTGATAGAAACTAGCAAACTAGATCATCGTGATTTGACTTTGTAGCGCCATCATCTTAATTTTCTTTTCTTCATAAAGCAATGGTTTGTTATACCAACGCGTCCATAATACCTAACAATCTCAAAGATAAAATGAATCCAGATTTATGCAAGATAATTAAAGTTTCGACAAAATAATGCGTAATAGACCAGTAAAACCTAAAAACCATTTACCTGATATGCTATTATTTACATTATCCTATACCAGTACGCGAAATTTCCACTCGCTAGCTCCCAATTGGCCCAAAATACCGGCGAATAAGTCTCGTCTCCTCCTTTTGAAAAAAATTAGTTTTTGACTAACTATGCACCTTTTGATTAATATGCCACAGTGAAACAAATGGTTAAAGTTTTTTTTTCTTCTTAAATTTCGAGCAAAGGCATTTTTCTTCCATTTAGAATACAAAAATGCTGAGTCACTCATATTTCAATTAAGAAGCCAACTCTTCTAGAAACATTAAAACACGAGAATAATGTTAAGACAACTTTATTTTGATTTAATACAATTATTATTGCAATAAACATTCTTCAATTTTCAAATTTCTGCATTCATTTATGCTTCCGGGCATCATAATGCTCTCTATGCTACGTATGTTAACATTTTAGAAACTGTTCGAACTTTCCATAAATGCAATATATTTTGTCCAAATAGTGTCTTTAGAATTAGAACTCCTTGTTCTGAATTAAATTGTATTTTTACATTCAAATAAATCGATATTTCTAATTAAAAATCAGTGTTTTCTGCCTAAAGAGATTTCTGTGAGTTATTTGGGACATTTTAAATAACGTAACATTTTTCCATTTTTTCTTTCAAAACAACAATTGTTCAAAATTAGTAAAAATAAAGAAATAAAAAAATAATTTTACCCTGGAGAACTTTTTAAAGATATTGATTTTATTTACGGTAACATTTCTTAAATATAATATCTTTATGCATATATACTATTTTTTTTATTTTTTGGAAAGTTTTATGAGGAATTTCGAACTCTTTTTTTTCTTTATCTTTATTTTCTTTATCTTTTCTTTGCCACATTCGTTATTTTTTTCCATTCACAGCTAGTTTTGGATACTCCATGGATTTGATATCAAGTTCTATGAAAAGTAATATATTTTATTCCCATGAAAACAGATAATACTGTCCTCAAATATATCGACTTCACTTGTGAAAACTTGTCGTAACTATCGAATATTTTAACTTATACAAGAATACAGAACTTAACATTTATTGGTTTGTATCAAAATCGAATGTTACACGACATATCCTTTCAATAGATGTTGGAGTAATTCTAAGTCTATGATTTTAACCAAAATATTGGTATACAGGAAATATTCCTCAAAGAAGAGGTAAATATGAACACATATGAACTTGTAAAAACATACATAAAAGCATATTGCAACATCTGCGCTTCCATTGATTTTAACTTGAGAATAGAGACGTAACCGATATATATGTTGTCAGAGAAATGGATGGAGATTCTGCATGTAGATTTGTAGCAAAACAGAGACGATAAAAGGATATTTATAAATACTAAAAACATGTACATGTTAATGCATATCAAGAAAAACATTCTATTGATGGAATTTGTATACAACTGTCATACGCATAGTTGTTTTGAAAGTTATTATTTTAATCAATGGTCGATAACTTTTTTAAGGTAACTTATCATTCAGTAAATAAAAAATAAAATTTTAAAATAAACATAGAGTATATGTTCTATACTTTGCACCTTACTCTCAATATATATTACTAGAAACCTTGACTAAAATGACATAAAAGGAATTCATATTGGAAAACACAAACTAATATTTAAGCTATTGAAAAACTAAAATATTATCAAAGTACGATAAATCATTGCCGGGAAAGGTGAGTGAACAAAACAGATTAACTAGATTTATTTCCGAAGGCAACAAGAAAAAGTTTAATCTTCTAGTTTCAAGCGGTAATCAAACGGGTTTTGCAGTACTTATTTGTACGTTTGTCTTCTACAACAGTGATGTGTCATATTCAGGTAATAATTTTGCTTTGAAATTATTCCTTAGTTATCCCTCAAGTGAAAATTTTTAGCTTTATATGCGAGACGATATTTAAAATATATATTAAGAACGAGAGATTTACTGAGTACACTGTTATAAGATAATTAAATGATTTTTGCACATAAAACGTACTTCCTGTATTAACTGCCTAAATTGCACAACAGACGGTAGCTAAATTCAATCTTTGAGCACAAATCCACGGCTGTCTTAAGTTAAATTTTTCGGGGAATACTAGAAGGCTCTGCGCTTTGCTCACTTAGCTCACTAACATTCACAATCGTTAAGGCTCCTATACTATCATAATTCTAATTCAGGGGCCATAACAATTGTGACACTATTTTTCTCTTTCATTGAATTATACAGATAGTCACATCTAAATTAAACATTATTCAAATTAAAGATCTTTAATTGCTTTAATTTTTACACAAATTTGGTCTCGAAGATTCAGTTCCTGATTGCATTGGCATAAAATTAGAAAGGGGGCCTTTTGCGTGGTTTTCATTCGAATTATAAGATTTTTTTTTCTTATCTATTTTTTCAAATCCTATTATTTAATAATTACTGACTCTAAATTCTTTTCGCCTAAAATAATAATAGTGTGGAAATACAAATAAAGAGGAGATTTTGTATAAATTATTTTAATTATATATAATGATTAGGTCCTGTTTTATACGAAACCTATAATAAATGTAAATATTTTATTATTAATTACTGATTAATTATGTTAAAATAGTCAATAATTTAGATACCGTTGACAATATGTTTATTGCTAAATGATGAGTATTAGCACAAAAAAATGGAAAGGAACTAATTCTTGAGATAATTACACTAACAATCTTTATTTACGGGACTTTTTCTAACTTTTTGATGTCCTCAAGAGTATTGAAAAAATATTATGAGGTCATATAATAAGCACATAAAAGGAAGTTTGATCTACACTCTAAAAAATGTTGCTGCATAGTTGTCACCAGTTTTGGTGTTGAGATAAACTAAAGTTCTTATTGCCGCAAATTCAGTAAAAAGAACAAAACTAAAAAGTAAATGAAACCAAACAAATGGTTTTCATACCATGCTCAAATTTTACAAATTTCAATTTTACATACTCAATATTTACCAAATTTAATCATGAATTACAAATACATAATTTATTGTTAATTTTACTAAAATCTTTACAACAGCTTAAAAATTACTGAGTTTTTTGGTATTCCCATAAGAGCCAGTGGGACGTAACCAGCACTACGAATATTAAATACCAATTCCCTTGAATATCAGACTTGTTAACTTGTTTCTATCATGCCTTGTTTCTACCTTTTGATACATGAAGTTTGACGTATTGGATAAATATATCTAGGTTATCTAGGTCATTCTAGGTAGATAAAAATGTTACGTCGTCCCAGTAATAACGTAACATAATATGATTACGTTATAATCGATAAACCCCGATTTCAGTTTAAAGCCTATAGTTTGGAAAGGTAACCAAAATGCCAAAATTTAAAAAAAAAAACGTGAAAAGAAAGGTTTAAGCAGATATTACAGATCAAATAGGGATACAAATATTAAAAAAATTAAACTATAGCTGTAATTATTCCGTTTGCCGATCACACGTAAATAATTTTTTTTTGTCACTCTTTTTTAAAATTTTTTTTACAATGAAAAAATATATAACTAAATAGACTTGTGTCCACTTTATGACATTTATTAATTTTATGCTCATGAAAGCAAGAAATATCTGTATTTAATGTTTAAGAATTTGATCATGCCATGTAAATTGCCTCTCCAATGAGCATGCACGTTATATTGATAGAAGGGTACACATTGAATGAAATTTATAGAAATTGAGTATTTTATTTTTCCTTAGCGTAGAAGAAATAAACATATTTACCAAACAGATACACTTACGAAAAAAATCATCTTTCGCACTTTTCACTTATATTCTCTTTTTTCAAGATTTTAAAAGGCTTCTTTTCTATAAGTTTTCTAGCAATCTGCAGATAACAATGATCATTTTTCATCAAAAGTTAAAATATTTTTTGTGGCTTTTCTTTTGTAAAAATACTTTTAGAAGAAATCAGAAACTAGATACCATACAAGTAAACATTTTCTTGTTGTTGTTGTGGATATACTATACAGCATTCTAAGCGATATCAAAGTATATACGCAAGACATATATCTTTTTCTAAGCTTTAAAAAACAATATATTAACGGTAAAACTACAATTTTTTTCTAACAAGATTAGGCTTGTTAAAATTAAAAATAAAAATAAAAAAAGTTTGTCTTACAGTAACTTAAAAAATTACTTGCGAAATAAATTTTGTTCATTATAAAATTGTATTTTATCTTTAAATGTCAAAGGCAAATAAATTACGTAATGTAAAGTACTTGAATACAAAGTGGCAAACTGTGTCCCATTGGAAATAACACTAACTACAAAATGCCAATTACGATAAATTCGAATAATTTAAACATCAGCTTAAAATTACGTGAAGTAAATAAAAAAAATTGTTTGGATTTACTATTCGACTAAAATTGTTCCGATTTCCAGTAGTCGAACTTGGAGAGTCCACAGAAATACATTATTAGGTTGCCGGTCCTGATTTTGCATTGATGACCACTGCGCAGAGGGTGGTTTGACACGAATGACAGGCTTCATGGAAAACATTGTTGCACGGATGACAGCTTGTCTGGGGAGATTTTCCACTGTTTATTGTTATCTGGCCACAGGAATTTACTTCTACACTCCATTACAACAGAAGTGAGTGTTGACAGTGGAGATGGTTGATTTGGCTGTCTGCGTATATGTGTTTTAATTCGTACCGAAAGTGTTCTATTTATATTGGAGGTTTGGAATAAAGAGACTCAAGTTTTCAAACAACCATTTCATCAAACCAAAGATCCTCAAGTCTTTATGTGTGAATGGGGTAGTTATCATGCTGGAAGAGAAATGGAATTTCCTCAAAGTATTATTATTGAATTGAGGGAGCAACATTCTTCAGAATGCCCACATACAACTTAGAGTTTGTATTTCAAGCATAGAACTTGAGAAAAACATTGCAAAAAATACAGACAGCGTGAGCAGATCCGCTTTTCTTCAGGAGAGCACCCAGATATTTTTTACCAGGTAGTGTACGAAACAAATAAAGTTTATTAAAAAAAGACATTTTTCAAAAAACTCATTCGTAATTGTTTTTCTTTTCAATTAATTAATTAAAAGTATGAAATTGAAATAGCCAATTCATATTTTTTTAAAATCAAATTGTTTTGCAACAAAAAAATTTTAATTCATTAAAATTTACTTAAACATTTCAAATTATTTGTATTTTTCTTTATCTGATAACAAATTTTTCTTTGCAGAAATTTTTCTATTTTTTTACAAAATATTATAATTTTAGCTCCCCATCTGTTTGGTTTATAACCGTATTAATGTTTCTAAATTGTGTAGAATAATTTAAAGATTTACATTGTTCTGAAAAAGTTGAACTATACACAATGATATGGTCAAACCTTATGAATTCCAATTTTTAATATTGACTTGTGAATTGGAAAATATTTTCACAAATTTAAGGAAAAATATTAGAATATATTAAGTAAAAATATTAGAATAGAGGTAGGCTGAAAACATTTATATTTTTTTTAAAGAATTGGCTCTAGTTTATGCTACTAATTTCTGTCTTATAACCTTACCAATGTTCCTAACTGCACAAAGTTATTTAAAGAAATACATGGTTCTGTTAAAATAGAACTATACATAGTTCCATGATCAAACCTTATGAATTTAAGTTTTCGATTTGGTCAAATTTAAGAAATAATATTAGTAAATTCTACAGGTAGAATGAAAATATTAATAACAAAACAATATCAGCGCATCTCAATTTATATTCCCATTTAAGAATTTCTTTAATTTTATTTGTTAGGAAAACTTTGCAAAACTATTGCAGTTACGCAAAGAATTATTATAAAACAAGTTGCCTTTGGACACGGATTCTTATAAATTTAAGATATATCTCTAATCAAATATTTTACAAAGAACTTATCCCATCATTTATTTTCGTAAGCTTTGGGATATGTGTTTTATTTTCTCTGCCTTCATATATTTTGTTGTTGACCTACGTTTACTTAGTTGTATACTCTTCTATGCCATAACTATAAAAGCAACATAGTCTCAGGCGTTTTTCTTTGATGTTCTTCAGTAAATATCATTTAACTTAGAAAAAAATATTGCCCCTATACCTGACATTCAGCAGAATTATTTACTCAGATAAGATAGAGATACCCATCTAATGTTTGTTTTCGCCTCCAAAATGTCCTAAAAGCCTATAAAGTTGCAACATGGGAAAGTAACGTCTACTAAAGCAATTTTATGTGAGAAAAATATTCTTTAATAGTTCATTTATTAGCTAGTGAAAATTCTGATCAGAATCAGAAAGATTGTTGCTCGTAAAACTATTTTATCTGAAGGGAAACAATTGTACTGCAGAATTAAAATATTATGTATTGATATTTTTTTTAATAATTCAGACCAAATGAAACTTACATCTTAGATAAATATACTAAATGTTCTGCCAATAATTTTGGTACTACGCGTAATACTATAGGTACAAATAATGGTGTTAACAAGCTAGAGGTTCCAAATAGCTTGATGCTAAGTGCTAAATAAGCAAGCGTATCTGATATTCGAGTTATTTTGTGATTAAGTATTTCTTGATTCAAGTTACAAGATCTAATTTGAAGTGCGAGAATGGCTACGATAATAATTGATTGATTCGCTAAAGTCGCGAATTAAGTTCGAATCTCAACGATAGCTGATTAAATTATTTATGTTTTCTGATAATACTAGCTCGGTACTAACAGAAATAACCCTCAGTTGTAGCATGGCTATATACACTCTATAACAAAAAAAATCGACGCACCAAGAAGGAGTTGTCCGATTGAACCGAAAATTGGTGGATACGAAGACAATGTACAGAATAGTAAATGATTAAAATTTCAGAACAATTGAATAATTTATTGCAGAGTTACAGTAACAAGTTCAATAAGGTGTTGACCCGCCTCTAGCCTGGATACAAGCTGCCACACGGCGTGCCATAGATCGATAAAGCTCCCGGATGGTATTTTCTACCAAATTCGATCCAATTGTCGAACGAGGTCATCAACTTTCCGTGCCAGATGCAATCGCCTCCCCATCATATCCCAGACATGCTCGATGGGAGAGAAATCTGGTGATCTGGCAGGGCAAGGAAGAGTTTGACAAGCTCGCCGACAGTTCATAGAAACACGTGCCGTATGTGGTCTTGCATTGTTCTGCTGAAAAACCAGCCCAGGGCGTTGCAAAAGGAACGATGGCTAAACAGGTCTCAGGATGTCGTCGACGTACCGCTGTGCAGTAAGTATACCTCGAATGACGACCAAAGGGGTCCGGCTGTCAAAGAAAATGGCACCCCAGACCATAATGCCTTGTTGAGGGCCGGTGCGGCGTGCTATAGTGAAGGCAGGATCTCCCTCTGCTCTTTTCTTCCTCCAAACACGTCTTCGATGATCCTCAGGACACAGTTTGAAGCTGGATTCGTCGCTAAGGACTATACGTCCCCAGTCGGCATCATTCCAGCCATATCTGTTCAAAACATTCATGCATACGAAATTTCAAAGCAATCGGATGATTGCTTCTTGGTGCGTCGATTTTTTTATTATAGAGTGTATTATATCTGTATGTTTTTTTCTGTCTAATTTTTTACGATCCCCGTTGCTTCCTTAATTATGCAACGTCAAAGCAGATTATTTCATTTAAGACCATTTAATAGAAATGATACTTTATTTTAGAGTCTAATTAAGCAATTCTTGATTTATGTTACCAAAGCTAATTTGAAGTGCGGAGATCGTTATGACGATAATTGGTCGACTCGTTACAGTCGCGAATTAGGTTCAAATCTCAACGATAGATGATTGAATCATCTATCTTTTCTGATAACACTGACACATTATTAAGAAAAATAACCCTCTCAGCTGTAGCATATAACCATATATTAAATTCATATGTTTTTTTCTGGCTAATTATCTACGTTCCTCGTTGCTTCCTTCTTATGCATCTTAAGTATTGTTTATTTCATTCAAATAAATTTAACGGAAACGGTACTTTATTTTAGAGTGCAGTTATCTTCTCATAGACTAATAAATGCAAATTAAAAATAAAGTTCTAATTAACTCAAAGTCTGATGAAGACAAAGAAGGAAGCTTTAAAATAGTTCAATTAAAATCTATCAATTTTGAGACAAAATTTCAAATTTCTATTATAGTTTGTTGCAAATTTGTACCATAGTATGGTTTAACATATAAATTTTTGTAGTCCAATTCGAACAATTTTTATAAAAATTTATCTTGAAATTTTATGAAATCTTAATAAGGTAAAATGTTAAATCATATTAAACTGCAAATTTTCACCTTCTTATACTTCATAACAGAATAAATATATTGCAACAAGAATAGATTACAATATTTTTTTAAGGATCACAACAAATTTGTAACATAAAATATTTGTATATGATATTTGTACGATGGTTCAAAGTTCTTATATCATGGTTTAACGTCAAACTTATATTTTTTTAATGTGTAATACATAGAAGAATTATAAACAAAAACTAATTTTGTTTTGCAGCTGTGATGCATACTATAGAGAGCAAATATTTTATTCTTTCTTATAAAATCTTTTTATCTTCTGTAAAGGTGAAAATATAAAATGGTTTCAATATGAAATTTAATCGAAAAATTTTATGTAAGTCTATAACTATCATAACAAAATATAAATTTTTTGTTTAGGAATAGAATTTATATTTTAAATCCGCTCATGCCTCTATAAACAATTAATTTTTAAAAGTAAAGCTAATTTATATTCTAGTGTACTCTAAAGCAGTGTACTCTAAATTTATTAAAAGTCTTGTAAGTTATTTTATACATATATATGTCTTTAGGCATTTACAGGTGTTACCACGAAACTGAAATTCTTCATGAATAAAACATGCATTTTCCATGAATAATACATTGCAGTTTTCTTTTCAGCTGCACTATAATCGAAATAGTGATCGAGAGCGGTGCAATAAATTCTCTTTTTATCCGAAAATAGCAGAGGATTCGGTATATCATTTCATTTCAACATGAGTTATGTAATTTTCGATATATTGAGGAAAAAAAAGCAAGGAAAAAAAACACTGTTCGTATTCCAGTTCAGTTTCATATTTCAATTTTAAACTCTTCCGTTACTGACTATATAAGTTAACATTTTTCTATGAACTAGTTTTTTTTATTTATGATATAAAAGAATTTATACAAAATTTATTACAAGATCAAATTTGCTTTTAAAATCTTAAAGTTTCATTCATGAATCTTAATCTCATTGCATATATTTAGCCTAATCATTTTTTTAAGGCTGAACTATCAAATTTAGCTGATTTGTACATAAGATTTCAGTGAACCATCGACAAGTTGTACTTAAGTTTCATTGTGACATCAATAAATAGAAGTGAAAATATTTGGTTAAATTTTCCAAATTAAAATGTGTATAAAACATTAATTATTGAAGTTATAATTCTTATGCGACTTCCAACAAAGTTGCGTTAAACGTTTAACGCTACATTTTTATTGACCGGGAAATCACGTGGAAGGATCCAGTTTTCCCTCATTCATTTCCATATTGTTTTGGTTCTCACTAGCATAAAAATAATAAAAGTATTGTTTTTCTATAAATATTTTTTTAGTTTGTTTTAATACACATATAATTTAATAGGGTAGTATTTTTTGTTTTCAAATTTAGTGGATAACAATTGTAAAAAATGAGTGAAAACAATCCCACGGACAATGCGACGGATTTAAGGTTATGTCAAGGTACGTCTGTTGTGAATATCAATTGATTGTTAGGTTTTCTCTTTTGAAATTACATTATGACGCATTCACATACATTATTAATACAAATACATTTTCCAGGGCGAGATGACGAGGCAACCACAAGCACTTCCACTGGTTCAAGAGGTCCACGAGGGAAAAATGCACAATATTACCATGATTACAGAGCACGGAAGCGAGCGGAGCAGGAAAAAGAGTCGTTGAATAGAACTAGTGATCCTTCTTCTGATTCTTGATCTTCTGACTGCTGATTCTTCTACAATTAACGTCGCAGGTTGCGAAGTTTAACTTCTTCCGTGTGGAGGGACTCCACGCACTATTCTTTTTTTGATCTCATTCAAACGCGAACCAGTCAAAATACAGATGATTGAGACATGAATTTACGACTTACTCTGCAACAAAAAAAACTATTTAATTATGGAAACATTTAAACTTTAAATTACGAATCACTCGTAATTCTACATTGTGGAAAATATATGATTAGTCTGTGAGTTAAGGAGTATTACCCATAGAATCAAAATGTAAAAGATCTCTAGTGAAAGAATGGACACTCTCCGTAAAATGACGCAATAGAATAAAATTCATTTTGAGCACAACAGTATGTCACAATTTTGAGAGCAACGACATGGTTGTGTTAATAATGTCTTCAGTGGGCACATTTAACGCATCTGTATATTTACGGAACTTTTCCAATTAGCTTGTTCGTATGATCATGCTGTAAATGCACATTAAATTAAATATCTTTTGAAAATGTAATGTCCATTTTAAAACCTATTAGATATTTGAGCTGATTCATATAAACAAATATAAATAAACTTATTTTATTTTATTTTATTTTATTTTATTACCTTCACCAATTAGAAATGTAAAATTCTTTGAAAATTAGTTGTAATTACGAAAGAAAGTGTGACAGTAATTGGCAAAAATTAGCGCCTTATTTATTGTCAAGCTATATTTATATCTCTTTCATGACAGGCAAAAAACGTATTAATTTTTTGCTTTTCCAACAAAGAACTGATCTATCAAGAAGTGAGACTGCCATAAGCCTGAATGATTAAACGTTTAGTGTTTGTGAATTTCTGCATGAAAACTCTTTCCCGTCGTGGACAGCAAAAAGCTGAAACAAACTGAGCTATTCATTGAGAAGGAGAAAATGTGAAATGTTAACTGTGAACAGTTCAAGGGTGGATCCTAGAATAGGGCGCCCCGTGGCGATTTTTTGAAATCTCGTCAAGCAAATTTTTGAAATCTTGTCAGATTAGGTTTCTGGAAGTTATTTCGGGAGGATTATTTTGAACATCCGATCACACCACCAAAATTCTTAAACCTGATTGGCTATTTTATATGTATACCTACGCGAAAGTTGGACTTCGTTAGAAAAGAGGTAAGAGGGTTAATTTTTTCGCCACTTATGCTTCTGATGTCTTGCTGTTAGAATCATCGATATTACTTCATTTTTTAACCGTTATTTCATTTATTACCGTTATTGTTTAAATTTTCATTTTTTACTGCGGTGCCAGTTGAAAATAATGTAAATTATTTCTTAACTAATTAAAAAGCAACGTTGATCCCTGTAATAATCGCCAAATTGGCAAGATTTCAAAAAGTCTCCAAGAGGTGGGCTATTCCAGGATTTTTCCCAGATCAAGCCAACAAAATTTTATTGCTTTGCTTGATTTTGGTTTATTTCAACAAACTATTATATATTTTGTTTTAAATTATATGTATGTTCAATAATATTTTAGAGCTATATTGCATTTTAGTTTTATTGATGTTTCATAAGTATCGCGAGTAGAGGTGCGTTTCATCTCCAAAAATCAGGCAGTTATTATTGTTTTTTTTAATCTGTTCCTTTTGATTATATTAATTTTGTGAATTTATGTTAAAATTATCAGAAGTGTTACCCGAAATGTTTTTATGTATTCAATTTTTGACTCGTACGAAAGAAGTATAGCCAAAATCACCAGATTCTGGTCAAAGTTCCTGTGTTTCCAGCTTTATATGAATACAAAAAGCTCGATAAAGTGCTTTGGTATTGATTTTCCTTAAATTAACAAATTTAATTATTATAATGTGCAATAAAATTTGGTAATTTTTCCATGTTACCTTTGAGGTTGGCTTGAAAACCACTTTTCCAGTTAAATTTACATTTCAGTTTTGCATTTTTTATTAAATATGTTTTAATAAGAACATTAATTTTAAAAACCAGAATTTTTGCGATAAGCAATTTCCATATGAACTTGAAAATTACCAAAGAAATGGTTTAAATGCAATTTTTATAACCAGAATCATATGTGTTTTTTTACTAGGAATGTCATTGCCATACAGTATGATAATTTTAGCAGAGCTTTTTACTCCGTGTAAAAGTACACATGCATCAAATGTACTAAGTTTCTTATTTCTCGGTATCATTGCCCGTGCTTCCCTAAGAAACAGGGGAACATAATTAATATATTAAAACAGACAAAAATAGGTTTTGTTATAAAGCAAAAATAATAATTGTATAATAATAATAGTAGTTGTATCATGGCATACTAGTGTACTGTATGCTCAGCTTCTTATTGAATCAATTTTTTGAACTAATTTTTTTGCATCATATAGAGCATTTAGTTTTTAATATAGACGTGTCGCATATATAAAGTATAAATGTTTCATCATACCCTGAAATATAAATAATTGAAAAATCAAAAAGACTATTGTGATAAGTGTAGAGTTTGGTAATATGGCAAGTTACAGATCAAGTCAGAAGATTAAATTTTAGAAAAAATCGCAGTTTACTTAAGTTAGGAAGCAAAAATTTGATGCAATACTTACATTTTCTCAAAAGTTTTTGTTGAACATACATTTTATTTAAATAAATCTCTAATACCGTTCTGGAGAGAAAACATGACAACTGATTTCAGATTTGTTATTTTTTTTTTAAATTTTAATCCATTAGCGTAAACATTTTCGGTATGCTGCCTGTTTATTTAAATTAAAGTAAAATTGAATTTACTTAAAAAATAACTTTATTTTTGAAAGCAAAATTTCATTTTTATTTAGTTTCTACACATCATCCACCACAAAGTATAATTAAATGTCGTCCACTTAAGAAAGAAATAAAAGAAATAAAAAAATGAGCATTCTGATTTGGAACTTAATTAATTGTAAATAAAATTTTACTAGAAATATTTTCTTTCTTTAATAAAAATAAAACTCGACATAGCACTAGAGAAAGTACTGAAAAGATATAAAACCTTAAAAGTGCAAAGTAAATGAATTGATTTACTGTTACATAGGAAAGTACTGAAACTGTTATGGAGAAAATAAACTCTCTTCTTTAGTTTATTGGATTTTTTGAACTTCTTTTCAGTATCGTCATTTGAAAGAAGTTTATTTATCATTATTCCTGACTTACAGCTACCCCTGAGGCTTTATTGAAGGTGAGTTTCTTCTAATCCGGTAGACTTACTCTAACTCTTAGTAACCAACATGGGGATTCTAAAAAATATAGTAAAACGAAACGATAAAGAATATAAATAGAAAAGTAAACTTCTTTATGAGTCTTTCATCAAAGTTAAACATTTTCAGATACGTTTCTTACGCTGGAAGTAATTTTTTTTTATATCTTATCCGTGTTTTACGACAATTTTATGGCGGACAATAGTTAAACGAAAATAAACATTGCAAAAATACTTCGACTTAACTTAGTGCAATAAATTAATAAGTAAATTTAATGGATATGTTGATTTCAATATATGAAATATGAAATTCTATAGAATGCCTAGTCATTGTATAGAATTCTTAAAGTTATGTATGAACTGAATACTTTTCGACTAGCACTAAGGTACTCATACTAATATGAGTACTTAAAATTCTACTTCTAGTCCACTTCCAATATTATTAATGACAAACCGGCGAAGTACAAAACAAATAACTTCTATTGAGTTTCTGGGCATTTTATTGACTGTCCTTTTTTGGTATGTCTAGGCAATTAATCATTATTTAAGCATTCTATGGAATGACTAGTTTAAAATCTACATACATTCTATACGGGAAATAAACAAGTTACATATAGTTACATAAGTTACATAACCTATATCCTAATTAGATTTTTTTAATGCCAGGTATTCTATAGAATAGCATCTCAAGCCTTTTTTAGAATGCTGACAATTAATATATTGGTAGTATCAGAGAAATTCGAATGTAACATAACATTAAAATTACCATTTTAAATCAATCTAAGTAATTTTCTTAATCATTTTTCTGACATTAATTATTAAGTTTAGAAATAATGCTAACATTTCTTTAAACATGCACTTTTGCACACCATGCATAATTTTTCACTATGCGTTATTTTCTACACATTCTATTATTAAATAATAGTACCTTGTACAACTTTACAATGAAAAAGTTTACTCTTGTCATATTTACTGACGTAAAATATAAATTTTTTTCTCATTTTTTTTCCAAGGAAATAATATTTTTTCTTACCTCATACATGTCTTTTTATATACCTGTATTGCTTCTTTTTAGCTAACAAAGTTAAATAAGCTTGGTTTTCAAACAATCGATTGAGCGTTTTCAATACCTAAAAATGTTCTATAGTTTGTTATATGTCTTGCCCAAGTAAAAATTTAATCTATTCTTATTTACTTAGAAAGTTGTGAATTGAGGAGAAATTTCTCTGCGTACTTGCCAAAATGCTAAGTACGGAAAACAAGTTTGACTTTGTTTTTTATTTCCTTCTTATCCTTTAACTTATTTCAACTTTCAACCTTTTTGTTCCACTTTCATCAATTTTCTATTCATCTCAACACTAACAGCATGATGAGGGGGAAAGTTCGTTCTTTCCAAAAATCGTAATTTTAATTTACAGCACATAGTGTTTCAAAAATACTTAATAGATATTAATCCAGCGTCTTTTTTAAAAAATAAATGACTGCTGCTTGAATTCACCTCGTGATTTGATTGCTATGACAGTGTCAGTCATAATAAAATCTGTTTAAAACGTATATCTTTATAATAAGCGTCACTTTTAGGTAAAGAGAAACATGAAAGATAAATTTAAACAAGTGCTGTTGAGCTTTCACGCACAATTATTTCAAATTCTATGATATATATATATATATATAATAAATAAATAAATACAAGAAAACAAGAAGAAAGTTAAGAAAAACAATAAGTTACATTTATTGCGCTTAAACTGCAAGTAAACAGAACTCATTAGATTAGATAAGTTCGAAATTATTTTATTTGTTGTTATTTTTATAAAAAAAAATTTTGAGTGCTCCTTAAACTATTGTATTAATATATTTTGCTTTGGCTTTATTGATACAATATCAGAAAGCACTCTGTTTTGCGGATATAATCGTGTGGGCTGAAGAAAAGATTATATCTTTTTTTCCGTCAAGATTATATCTTCTTTTGAAACCTTTCATTTTTTTTTTAATAAACTGTTGTTTGTTATTTTTTTACTTATTATCTCCCCCCCCCCATTTTTTTCATATGTCTATCATTTTTCTTTGTTTTATTCTTCATTTTGAGCATATATATATATATATATATATATATATATATATATATATATATATATATATATATATATTATTAGATTAAGCTATTATCAAAATTGAAATAATAGAAAGTTTCACTTGATAAAAGTGTGCGTTAACTAAAGAATCTAAGCAAAATGCGTGTAAAAGCATGTAAAAAGCTTATAAGATTGGTACGTCTTAAATATTTGAAAGCAGATTAAACTTTTCACTTTACCTAAAGCTTTCTAAGCTTCCTTAAAACTCTTTAAACTTCAACCACTTTGTTCTGTCAAAGTATATTTTTATACTGTTTTATACTTCCTACCACAGTACGTTATATTGCATTAAATTAACGAAATGGAATGAAATCAAAGAAATTTCCTTTCATGTATTGTGTTAAGAAATTTATTCGGAAAATTGCTGAACCTAAATGAAACAGACATGCTGTTTCAGCATTTACTTTAAAAAATAATCAGTTTCAAATAATAGTATGGGATTTATGGTTAGAATAGTTTGCTGACTATCCAAATTAGATTTAACTAGTTATGGATTCAGAGTTAAGAAATCTAACATTTAATTAAATACCAACATGAATGTAAAATATTATTTTATTTGTAAGACACATTTTATGGGCAAATAAATTAATTAAGTAGTATGGTTATCTGGAAATTAAGAACTGAGAGACAAAAAAAAAAACGTACTTTCTCCAAACAATCTAAATTTTTTCGGCTGATTATAAACTTATATCTTCGAATCGAAAAATTTTAATAAAAAAAATTCATTTGCAAAAAAGTTTAATTTGGAGTTCACTTAAACAGAATGAATTAAATCTGCATATGAATTGCACAGTATTTTAAAATTCACAAGAATGAAGAACTTAAAATTCTCCCTCGTCTTTGTAATATAAACTGCATTTAGTCACCGATGCTAAAAAAAAATCATTTTCTGTAAAGAAAAATTTTTTTAGAGCTTATAAATTAAATTCATAACATGAGAATTTTCAAAAAGAAAGTTTAAAACAAATTTTGTGCATATAATAAGGCTTAAAATAAAATATCGTAAATTACCAGCAGAAATATTTCTTTATACAATATTTAACTTATTTTTTAAAAAAAATTGATTTTCTACTATAAAAGCATTGGTTTTGATGTATAAAATTTTATACCTATTATTTTACTATAAAAGTAAATAGTCCTAGCAATTTTAAAATTCAAAGCAGTCATCAACTGTATAGCAAACTCTAATTTAAAAACGCATGACTCATTTATAAAACAAATATTTTACATACACTTTGTTATATAATGACTGGAGATAAAAAAAAATAAATACGCTATAATACTATATTTTGAAAATAGAATACTTTTTATGTTCTTATTTTTTTTCTCATTTATTACTAGAAATGCAAGTTTAAATTTATAAAAAAACACACAAGAAAAAAAATAATAGCTAGAAGCAGAAAGAAAATTTACTGGAATACTATATTCGAAAAAGAACATGCTTTATATATGCTTTACTTCCTTTATTGTTAAGTTTAAATGTACTTTAAAAAATCACGAAAAGGAAAAATGTTAACTAAAGATAAACTATAAGTACTCTTTTTATATATTTTATTTTTCTCATTATTATGAATTCTGCAACTTAAAAAATACAGGTATAAAAAAAAGAATAAAAACTTTAATACTATGTTTTGTATTCAGTGCATTATTTTCATTAAGGGAAATTTTAATTTACAGCTACAAAACTTTTTCATTTAATTTGTAACAAGTATAAAAACAAAATTTTTCTAATTTCGTACAAACGAACAAGACCATACAGAGTTCTTACATGTATCAGAAATGAAAAAGAATGTCTTTCACAATAAAAAAAATTAACAGCACATTAATATTGTATTAGCAGTGGTTAAATATTATTAGTTAAAAATCTGTTAAACTTCTAGATGATTCGAACTTAAATTTCAGCGAATCTTTACATTTAACAAACTAAAAAAAAATGTGTGTGTTTGGGTGTGTGTATGTGAGTCTTTATACCGGATTGCGTGTAATCGGTGGACTATAAGAATACGAAATTCAACATGAAGCTGAATGAGTAGAAATGCAAACATTAATTTTTTTTTAAAAATGCTTTCGATCTTTAATCAGATTTTTAAATTCGAAGACAATTAAGTATTGGCTTAGCGGAAACCATTGTTTCAAAAAAAGTCATAAGTGGTGTTTGTTAGCTTGTAGCTCAAATCAAAAAAGTTGTTTATTACGCGTTCTACAATATTTAATTATTTTTCATTCGTTATGCCAAATTGTCTGAAAGATCAACGTGTTCGCTCTTGCAAAAGCAGACTGCGGCACTTGATAAATATTTCTAATGTTATCTGAAACCACGTGTTTATTTTGCTTAACTGGTTTTTTAAAAGTTGAAAAATTTGAAATCAACTGTAGTTTAAATTGAAAAAAATAAAGTTTAGAGCTGAGAATTAAAATCGAGGAAAATATTATGCTAATTCATTGAAGAGAAAGTAATAAAAGGCCGATATTTTTATTTACGTCAGTGATAATCAATTTCAGTAATCGTTACAATTTATAGTAAAAAATAAGCCATATACTAAAAAGGGAAACTAATCGAAAAATGGTACAAATTCATTCAAGAGAACATTAAAAATTAATAAACTAATTGTATCGATAAAATATTGATGTTAACGAGGTGTTAAGTATTTTTGGTAATAGGCACTAATTGAAATTTAAAAAAGTAAGCCATGTACTAAGAAGTTAAATTGAATGAGAAAATTCACTTATTCGTTACGGGTACTGTAAAAAGTCTGCATTTTATTATTGATGCCAATATTGTGCATTTTTATTACAGCTCTTTGAAGGCCTAAATATTTGTCTTGCAGTCAATAAAAATAAAAAATTTGAAGAAAAATTAAAATTTGAAAATAAAGAATTATAAACTATACTTGAATTGTTAAATTTTATAATAAAATTATGCGAGTGTGCTGAAATTCGGTGACTGATTAATACGGAAGATTTATTTAATACTTCAAAATATAATTTTCATTTCAGAAACAAAAAAATATCAGATAAACTGCAAAATTCAAAAATTTAATTACGCTTGGGCCAATAAGATGATTTGTTATTTTTTCTGTTTTCTTATACATTAATTCCAACTAAACCTAATAAGAACTAAGAAGAATAAGCTAAGTACCGAATGAGCAAAAATAATTTTGAAAAGTTGCTAGTTTGTTTTGAAAAATGTAAAAAATCACTATGCTACTCCAATGTTGCTCAATTAATTTTGGGGACAGTTTCTATGACTATCAAATATACAGTAACAAAGAAATTCATTAGTATATTTGGTACCCATTAAAACTTCAATACTGTATAGTATTAATATGAATACTGCGGGAAGACGTTTTTATGGTCCCTCTAATGGAATAAGTACCGGAGAAAATCTCTTGATTGTGGTAAACCTTGGCTACCATCAGATGGCGCCAAGCAACACATAATGATATTAAATACAGTTATTTGTTTTTCTGATGGGAGGAACTTTTAAAAATGTGGTTTACTAGCGCATAATAAAGTAAAACCATAAAGAAGGATAAAATATAATTTTTTAAAAAAATACTGTTTTACTTTATTCATTGTGTTGGAGTTTTGGTATGAAATTTTGTGCATTATTCCGTAGTGTTGCTCGGTACTCTGGCCTGCAAATGAAAAAACAAAGTAAGTGCCTCACTGTAGATTTTGAGATAACCCATACAGCACATTGACTTCGTTATGACATCCTAAAGTTGTCATCTTTAGGATTCTGTGACTTCCAAAGGAAGTCCTATATTTACCGCTAAATGTCCTACGGATGTCATCTGCGTGTTAGAATGTCCCACCTGCAGATATCTTAATGATGTCATAACTAGGACAGTTTCAGGATACCTTTAGAACGCTTTAGGATGGCATTAGGACATAATAAGACCTGTTTAGTAAGGATTTAGGTAACTTGTGGGATGCATGTTGGAAATGGTATGATAGTAATAGGAGGGTGTCTTATTTTGGAAATAAATTTCATCTTTGAAATTTTTATTAATTTTAGCAACTTAAATAAGGTTTTTCTTTTAAATTTACTGAATTAGAGGTCAGAAAAATGTTTTCTAAATGAAAAAAAAGGTGATAGTTTTTAATTTGTATACCACTCTATTTTTCCATAAAAATGGGCTATTCCTCTACTATTTTTTTTAGGAAAATTAGTAAAGGAACAGGGAGTAAAACAGTTAATAAACAAACGTATCTAAAGAAAAGAATAATGTATCATTTTAATACAAAAATATGCAAGATAATTGGATTTCACATTTCTATTGCTTGGAATAAAAACTTGGCCATTATTAAAAAGTCTAATTGAATGTACCCTTTGAACACCAAGGAAGGTTACAAGTCTCCTAATTAGCGTTAGTTTTCTGTAAAGAATATTTCTTATTAAATTAAATTATGAGACTTATTGAATCTTTTATGTACATTGTAATTTATGATTGCTTCATTATTGCTCATATTGTTTAATGTAGTAGATATATTAAATATCTTATAATAAAATAATGAATAATTTTTATTTTAATGTTGCTCTAATACTGAGAACTTCGCATTAATATTTAAATCTCTCGTATGATCAGTTGAAACTAGTTAATTGGCAAAATAATTCTCATTACATTCTTCTGCAAAATTTACTAAAAAACATTTTATATTATAAATAGTTTAAATGAAGTTGTGACTATTTTATCAAAAACTCAAAATAGATGTTTATGGATCACATACTTTATTGTTTAGTTATTGTGTCAATGATGCAATTTAAAAAAACAAATAAAATTAGAAAATTATCTGTTTTTATATACAAACTAAAACAGCTGTTGCCATGTTTTGCTGAAGAATTGTTAGCTGAAGGCATACTTAAATCAGTATCTTGAAAATATTAAAAATAACTTGTTTTAAGGATTTATCTATTTTTTGCAGCATAAATTTAGTGTATGCAAATAAATATGAGAATAGAAAAAAATAAACAATATTAGAATCACATAAGTGAAACTTTTATTTACACTATTATTTCCTTAATTTTTTTACAGAATAAACTCTTCTTTCTTTAGCATGGCGCAACCAGCCTCTTATAATGCTTCCAACTTCATTTACTTTAGTGTATGTGAAAACACTGCAAACAGCTTCTAAAACATAACAAAAAGAAAATATAAACAAACCAGTAGGTATTTTCATGAATAAACATAAAATTATTTCAGAACCTATTTAAAAGGTATCTCAAACTAAATTAGTAGAAGCCCAGATTTCTGTTACTCTCAGGGAAAATATTATGGGGTAACCTTGTTAAGCTGCTTTTTCAATTGCCCATCATACGTAACTTAATACTAGTTCACAAAAAATAAAATGATTTGATACATGTTTGATTCATTGTTATAAGAATAATCTAGTAACAACAACTGTAATAATGATAAAGCTATTAGTACACACAAGTGCAAGTCAAAAAAAGTGTTGGATAACTGAAGTATCGTATGATTACCATTCTACTATGACTGGAAAAGAAGATGGTGATACTAATAACAATATTATTTCAAACAACACACTCATAAATTATTCCAATGTTTGAGATTTATAAACTCATTGAAAATTCATGGAATACTAAATTTATAGTATATTAAAAAGTTTGGCAACTTTAGCAACACAAATTTTAACTATATACTGTCAAACTACAAATGGAATAATATATATATATATATATATATATATATATACATATATATATATATAAACAGGGATTAAATATTACCAATAGTTGCACCTGACACTCTGTAACCAAAAAATCTTTTTTTTCATTATTGCCCATCCAGCTTTAGAGTTCAACAACATCATCAGGCATGATGTGACGAATAGCTTGTCTTGTACGTTCTTTAAAATCAGTTCCATCAAGACTTTGCAATCTAGCAGACTATGAGAAAGAAAAAAAATTATACAAATAAAAATATTTTAAAAAAGCAAATTGACATGTAAATGATTTAATTAATAAAAATTTATTTTAAAGAAAACAAAATTTCATTCTGAAAATAGTTTATCGTAAATCTGTCCTTGTAAAAGAACGAGCTCTTGGAGAATCAAGAAAAAGACAATACTAAAATTTAGCATACAATTTTTTTTTGTAAAAATACAAATATGTAAATACTAATTAAATGTTTCAACCACAATTATCAGTTAAAAATGTTAACAAAAATTTAATAGTTGAGAAAATATGCAGATCAACTACAAGTAAGTTTTATATGCCTTTTAAAGCACTAAATATTTTATCTTAAGAGATCATTGAATATTTTTTAACCCCGTCAAAAAATACATATTATGAAACACAAGATACCTACCTAAAATATATCTATAAAAGTAAACTAAGAATTAAAATGTAAACACATATATTTAAACCAGCTTCACAATGCAAGAGGTGAATAATGACAAATATATTTACAAGAACTTTTTAAAAGAAAATAAACTCCTTACAGATTCAATAACTTTTTTCAATACTTTTATTAACTTTTCAATATTTTTTTAAAAAAAAGTATTTCTTGAAATACTAAGTAGTGAGCATGAAACTAAGCATTAAGCAGGAGAAATTCTAATAACTGCTTTTGAAACAATGACATTAAAATGAGAAAATGTAGACACTATTCTGTATAAAATTAGTTACACATATAGACATTTTGATCGCGTTCATATGATTCTTTTTTAAATAATAAACTTAACTAATATTAATATAAATATAATTTAAGAACTATTTTTAAAAAGATATGAATTACTGAGATAGTGAAAATAATGTAATTATCTTCAGCAGTTAAAATTGATAGCCTGATTAAATTTATTATAATAGTTAGATAACTTTGCAACTTTTTATTAATTTTAAGACAGATTGATTATGAACAATCATATACGGAGAAAAATTGAATTCATTGCAGCAAATGCTGCAATTTACTCAGACTAGGACGGAAAAAAAAACCTGCAGCCCTTTTGCCTGGTTATTTACTTGGCTAAGTATCTCTAATTTTAAAAATCCCTATGGACCGCATTTTTTACACAAGGGAACGCTGCAAGCTCTATACGCCTATACTTCCAGGTTACTGTTTCGGGTGTATTTTAAAGCCATTTGGCTCACAACGCGATCATTGTGTTTTGAGAACTTGCAAGAGAACATTGTGATTCTTGCAAACGTGGTATTTGATTACTTATTACTTGTGTTTACAATGCTAAAGGTGCTAACACTAACGTAAGATGATGCACAGCTTGCAACAAGAACAAACAATAATAAACAAATTGAAAGAGGCCAAATCAGGATTGCCAAAAAAGGGAGTTATTCAAAATCTAGCAACCATGTCACCTTTTTCGCAATGAATTTCTAAAGAAATAAAACAAATTTTCACTTCTTACTCACCAGAATTACTTATCGTTACTATCTTATGAAATACAACAGATTTGAGCTTAAAAATTATATAATTTATTTCTTTTGTTAAAAACAAAATTATCAGTTTGAAAATATAGCCTAGCAGAATAAGCAGTAGCAAGTATTGAGTTGGAGATTGTTATTGTTTACATTTATATTGAAAACACCATTCATAGACAATTTATAGACAAAACTTTGTAAAAAATGGTAAAATAACAATATACTAAATAATGAAGATGAATAGCAACATTGAAATAATTTAAATGTCATTTCATTTGTAATTAGAAGAAATGATTAATTTAGGGTTACCAAAAAAAACATGCCAAATAACAAGTTGAACTTAAAGGAAGAAAACAAAAATAATAGAAAGAATGAGTTATCAGAACAGATAAAAATTTGCCTCACGAAATAATAAAAGTAAAACTTCCTCAATAATTATGAAAAATTAAATAAACCACGCATTTAAACATTTAGTAATGTATGTAAACATTGCAAATGAGATATTAAAGATAATGACGGGGTTCAAGTACACTTATAAATCAAATATATAAATAGATTATAAAAAAAAGAAAGATAAACAAAAAAGAAACTAATAAGATATTTGAGCTTATAAATACCTTATTGTTTAGATTTCACTAGCATAATTGCTCTTGTCACTGGATAAAAGAAATAACATTAACGGCAAAGTTGAAGTTAACACGCATGCGCTGAACGATGATCCTACAAGACTCCTAAAACACTCCTTTGAAAGGTCTGTCATATTGCTGTCTATTTGTGACATCCTACGAAATTCTTTCTTCTGACACTTTACGGATATGACTGTTCCAGGAGTGTTCGGAATGTTTTGGGATGTCTTTAGGACGAAATTTGCTGTATGGGAAGTGTCTTAAAAACTATTTTCTTTGTATTGCTAATGGTATTCTGAACGTTAAAATAAATAGAATATCAAGAAACTGATAAAAACATTTTAATACAATGGAAAAAATTACAAAAAAATTATATTTCCTATATTCTATTTTACCTCAAATTTAAGTTCAGAGTTCCTAGAATTTTACTAATTTCTAATTAATGATATTTGATCTCGGTTATCATAATATCAATATGTTGGTAAAATTTTTGATCACAATAGATATTATTCCTTTCTTTTACATAAGATATTTTGTACAATTATTTTTCTAAGATCTTGCTGATATTCAAGAAATAAATAAATAAGGCATAATGTAATAAGATAAATGTAATTATATCAAAGAAATTTAATAACGTTGTTATACTTCCAATACTTCAGGAAGTTTTCAAAAAATCAAAACAATTCATTATAGCAAAATTATAGTCCCGCACAGAATTTTGCTTTAAATATAGATGAGTTCGGTGTGAAATTCAAATTTTGCTAGAAAAAAACTAGATGCTAGATAAATAACAAGAAAGACAAGAAAATGCTAGATACTGTTTTATTACAGTATCTAGCATTATAAGAAAATTGACAGAAAAAAATTACAAATTAAAGTCAACAAAAAAGTTACAGAGAAACATATTAAAAGGGGAAATGGAATTCACTAAAAAGTACAAAACAGAAAAATAGAGAAACTTCAGTAAAATTCAGGAAAATACAAAATGGAAAAATAAATCAATTGAGAAATAAGAAATAAAATTTTCGCAAAAACAGGGAGAGATACGGTTGGATCATAGAATAGCCCATCCCGTTACGATTTTCTTGAATCTTGCCAAACTAATTTTTGAAATCTCGCCAAACTAGATTTCCGGTAGATATTTCGGGGAGGTGATATTGAACGTCCGATCACACCACCAAAAATTCTTAATTCTGATTGGTTATTTGATTTGTATACCTACGTGAAAGTTGGATTTTGTTAGAAAAGAGGTAAAAAAGGGTTTCTTTTTTCACCATTTGTGCTTCTGATCTCGTGCTGTTAGAATCATCATTGTTATTTCATTTTTTAAACATTATTTCTTTTATTACCGTTATAATTTATAATTTTATTTTTCATTTTTTTGTGCGGTATCAGTTGGAAATGGCGAGCGAATAAAATTTTTAAATAATCAAAGAGTAACGTTGATCCCAGTAATAATCCCCAACTTGGCGATATTTCAAAAAGCCGCCAAGAGGTGGGCTATTCTATAATTTTAACAAAAATACAAAACGTAGAAATTACGGAGAAATAAGAAATGAAATTTTTTAAAGACACGGAAAAATATTCAAGGAAACGAAACATTTTAGGCAACTCTCTCGCTGATACTTTTTTTCTGTTTTTTAAAGACTTTTGTTTTACAGTGTCTGAAAAAGCAATCATTTCATTTGAGAAACGGGTCAGAATCATATTAGCGTTTATTATCCCAGAAATATCGATTTGTTTTTATCAAGTTTGCGACCGAAACAAAATCTCTCATTTGGAAAAAATATTTTTATTTATTTATTTTTTGTTCGAGTAAAGAATACTAAAAAGAAAAATAATAAACGAAATGCAAATAAAGTTTTTTTTTTTGGAGAGGAATCGTATTATGCTTAGCTGCTCCCATTTTCCGGGAAACACTTTATTCAATTCACTTCAGTTGTATTACGCTCATAATAAATAAAATGAATTTGACCTAGTTCAACACTTGCATTAATATTCAAATTAAATGAAATTGCATATAAATTGGGCATTGAATATCTGGAATTATATTTGTAGTTCCGCATAACGCAAAAAAATCCATCCTTTTTTGTTAAAAAAAAAGTTTCGATTCTGCAATACGAGGGTAGGATACAGTTTCAAAAACTAAGCTAAGTTCTTCAGCAAAAAATTTTATTATCCCTTGTCTGAAAATCGCAAATCATGTAAAGAAAAAATAATTATGTAAATTTCTTAGCAATGTTGGCATCACTTTTTTTTTAATCTTTTTTTTTCTTCCAGAAAAATTGGATGTTTTTCAAATTGAATGAAAACACTTGTTTTATTAAATTTATTCAATGAGGTGAAGCAATGGGATTCGGATCTTTTGTTACTTCTGATAAAATATTGCAAATTGATTTAAATTGTTAGTTATTTTGAGACATTTAAATTGTTTCTTCGAAATTTGAAAATAAATTATATTGGAAAAAGATTTTTTAAAATTGTTTGCATGATAGCATAAAATTATTTTTTACTGAACTCGTAAGATATTACACTTTTTTTAATTATTTTCATTTATAAAAAATTTAAAGAAGTGAATTCAAAAACGGTTTAAATGCAATTAATCAAGTTAATATTGATTACCAAGTTAATATTGATAATCAAGTTAATATAGATAATATTATAATCAAGTTAATATAGATAATATTATAATCAAGTTAATATTGATAATATTATAATCAAGTTAATATTGATTTTTCTTAGTCAAAAAATTGCAAGATTTCCTAAATTTCAAGATTCAAGCTAAGCATTACACAGTAAATAAGTTATGATATGTTACTTTGCATAAAAGTTGATAGAATTAAAATAAAATTTGTTATGTAAACGAAATATTTAAACACTTGAAAATTAGAAATAATCTCCAGAATATCACTATCTAGAACTATAATACGGTGCTACTAATTTGCTGAAACTTTAATAAGGTGTTAATAAGGTGTCGAATGCATCTATGATTTATTTTAATTTAAACATTTATACGCCAACGCTCTAAAAAATGAAACATGGATTTTGAGCAACTATAGAAGTCGGAATAATCTTTTTTTCCACACATTTAAAGTTTACATTGTAAAATTACAAAGTATTTTTTTCTTTACCTTCATTTTGATTTATTTTAATAATTATTATTTTTTATGAATATTAGAAATTTAATGAAATTTGTTAATTTCTCCTCCCGTTTGTAATATAACTTTTCAAAACTCCAATTTTTTTAAAACGATTTCAAAATTTAGGAAAATTTAAAAGGTTAATATAATTATCTATTAGGCATCAAATTCATAATTTTAATCTAAAATTTTAAAGTTGAAAAGGTTTTAAAATTAACTATTCAATTTTTGTAACATTGGCGTTTTAAGAATTCTATTTTTAAATTCGTCAGATTCCTTGAGTTATATTGTGTGCATTTCATACAACTGCTATTTTGAGACTTATTCAAGAAAAATTGTGACTTTGAAATAGAAATCGAGCATGCACGTGTCTAGGTTAAATTTTTGTTGGATTTTCAGGGGACTAATATTAGAGTAAAAGGGGCAACTGGATATCGTTATCGATTATGCTTGGTATGCATTATTACATAATCAGTAGTGTTCTATTTTATTAAAATTTTAAAATTTGTTAAAATTTTAAATATTGATAAAAATTCTTCTGATAAGGAGATGGATTTCAAAGGGAATTGTTTTTCTTATATGTTATTTGAGAATGATAGAGTTGAAATTCTATATTAAAGGTGATGCATTAAACCTGTTACCAACGGTGGTGTTGAATAGATTTTTGCAATTCCTGTTTTTCCTTCCAGATGCATATTATTCTTGAGATACATATTATTTCTAAGATTCATTTGCTTTTACCGAATGATTTAAGAAAGAGTGAGCATTATTTTTCGTTTTAATTTGTTTCATTTTTTATTTGTTTCGTTTTAATTTGTTTCATTTTTTATTTGGTTCGTTTTAATTTGTTTCATTTGTTTTGATTGCTCTTAGCACCACATCTAAGAGATAAATAATAATACTGTCGTGCAATAGAAAAAACTAGGTAAGTGTTTCACGATTGATTCTGAGAAAAAGGATTTGAGAATTATTTTCATTCTATTGCTAATGCTATGAATCCCAAAACAAAATGTCAAAAACAGATTAAATAAAATTTATTTCTGATTTTTTTTAAAATATGTAGCTTGCCATGCGAAGATGCCAAATATATAAAAATGTCAATTTTGATTTTTTTGTCGCTTACGTTGATTTTTCAATTGCACGGCAGAATACAAAAAGGCTTCTTATAAACTATTCATCTTTTAGGAGTGGAAGATTTTGAGATTTTTCATCAAGGTTTTGCCGAACTCAGATTTTGATAAGGAAACTGATTAACGAGGAAAACACAGATCTTTTTTTTCCCCTTCTTATAGCTGCAGAGTTTTGGATATCATTTTAAAAGGAAATGTTAGAGCAAATAAAGTGAAAGTTCTAGTTCCATGAATAATTTCAATAGAAAAATTGCGAAAAAAAAGAAAGTTCTGTAATAAAATCAAACAGGAAAGGAGAATTTAATGAATAAAAAGAACTGGAAAGGCTTGAGACACGTCTCCGCGAAAGTTCCAACTCATCTATTGTGCGCATTATGTGAGCTTCTAATTAGACATCACTCCATTCTGACAGAAGATACGCACTGAAACGCAGCTAAAGCAATCGTAAGCACCGTCCTTAAGAAAAGCCCCTGCGAAACGCCAAAAAGAGAAAAAAAATCCCCGTTAAATACTCACTAAAAAGTTTTTTGTTAAGTTTTTTCTCTATTTTATTGCCTTCAGATACTTTTTAATAATGGAGTTATCAAATTTCAAGTTATTTGGATATTTTTTTCTTAATTCCCTTTTAAAAAGTAAAAAGTGTACCTTGCAGCCATAGTAAGCAGGTTTTACTTTGAGAAGAAAAATGTCGCTCTAACTGCAATTTTCTACGTTTGCGACTGCCAAAAAGTGAATTTCGTTATCATCCATATTTGATTAAAACGAAATGCAAATATTTTCCTGCTGCAATAATTATTCAGAGATAATAAACATATTTTATGAGATCTTAAATTTTGAAAATATTTTTTTTTGTTTATTGTTGTTGTTGTAGTTCATTTACGTCACACTGGTGCTGAACAATGAGCTATTGGCGACGGTCTGTTTTTTTAGCTTATAAACAAATGATAACAATAGTTTATTTTTTCTTGATAAAACAATGATCTCACACTGTAGAATATGATTGTAAATAGCAAAATATTATTTATTGCTTAAAAATTATTTTCCCTCGGAAAACTTAAATAATTTAGTGGGTATTCTAGATACTTTTCTTTATTACCTGCTCAGTTCAATCCTTTTTAAATTAATGAATAAATGATACATTCGGAACTTGACAATAGAATTTCATCGATCACATACTTGAAATAATGCTCCACTTTCAAAATTTGAACAATCACTTTAATTTAATTTCCGAGGCCCTCATTCACGGGTTTGACAGTCTCCCTCTAATTGTGCGTGCTAACAGAATTGACCGAAACGTCATCATCCAGCGATCAAAACGCCCCACCTTCCCTTCTGCTCAGTGGTACACAAACGGCCGAAGACAACAGAAATGTAAATCACGCACACAACCATCCCATTTCAAATAGCAAACAATTTCGTCAGCCAAATTAGCGCAGAGCCTTAACCCAACCTCATTTTAAACCAGCACCACGTGCTACACATCGCATACGAGGGATTGTTCTCGCAATCGGATTATGAGTTTGCAGCTCCGTTGAAATGAGCTGCCGTTGTTTGTTCTCTTATTGACTGCTCATTGATTGGTGTTCAATTAAACTTTGGACACAGGCTAAGGATCCCCATTTACATGAGTTTGTGGTGAGTGTTAGATGGCAGATGTTGCAGTCGCAAGGGTTCTGCTGCATTTTATATGTGTGCTTGTTATTTCCACTCCCGGGAGGGTTCGCTTTTCTGTTAAGTCTCTTCTGAGCCTTAAGTTTAATTAGATTTTAAGATTGAAATAAGATGCAGTACACGAGAAAAGCCATTTGAAGGAATAGTTATAATGACTGTGTTATTTAAAGTTCGTTCCAAATTTGGAATGAAAGAAATGCCATCTACTATTTTATTCTGATTTCCATCAGATTTATGTTCATTTGTTGACATTAAAAATGAAACTAAGCATAATAGTCATAGAAATGAGATGATTTCTAAAAAGAAAAAAAAAACAGTTATTGCATTACGACTACTTTTTTTACTCGATTAGAACAAATATTATACCCTTATCTTTAAATACGTTTAGACGATATTATAATATTTTAGGCTGCTTTTGAGTAAATTTTTTTTAACTAAAAATATTTTTAATAGTTTTAAATCATTTAACGTGCGTTAGTAGTTTAAAAACATATTTATTTCAATTTCTCCAGCCAAATTGGATTATTGTGGCTGTACTCTGATATTACTCTGGCCGTTCGAAATTATTATAAATTATAAAAATAAACAGGATTATTTTGAAATCGTTACCGAAATCTTCAAATAAATTCATTTTAAACTAGCCGCCTAAGGCAGCCAGCTGTCCGCCACGCTAAAGGTTTTCACAAATAAAGTTTTTTAAAACATAGCAGGAAATCTGAAGATTAGGGGACAATTAAAGTGTTCCTGTCCTGCAATTTTGTCTTCATATCCAGTTCTGCTGCAGATGTGTTATAGCTCTTGAGGATGTTTGGAGATGTAACTTTGCTATGGTAACCTAAGGCCTATGGTAACCTAACCTATAATATAACTATCAGGTGGAGACTTGTTTTTTTTATTAAAAAAAGGCCTCAGAAATTGTAACAGCATACAAAAGTTGCTTTCGAAATCATCATTGGTGAGTGTGATCGTTCCCTCAAAAACAATTAAATTCCAATTTTATATATTATATAGAACGCTTAAGAAAAAAAAAACTAAAATGCTAAATACATGAAAATAACACGAAAACGAATTAATTTTTTATGGTATCAATTTCTATTTCTATATAATTTTTTATGGTATTAATTTCTATTACTATATCGCTACAAAAATTATCGTCTTCGCTTAAGAAAAAAAAAATATCTTTAAATACGTTTAGACGATAAGTGCTCACAAATCTGTCTGATGATTATTCCCATTGGCATTGAAATTTATTTGTGGTTTCACAGCATATTATTTGTTGCTCCACAGCACAAAAAGCTATCATAACTTACAAAAAAGAAATATGCTAATGAAAGAATACTGATTTAAAATGTTAGAAAAGTAAGAAAAAAAATGAAATAATCGATCGGTTAAAATGCTTCACCTTTTGTTGCTTTTTTGTAATAAAACTAAAAAAATGAAGCAAAGGCAAGTATTCATAGTTGAAATAAGTGTTGAGTAGCATAGCTAATATAGGGAAGTGAAGCAGGAAGCCTTTTACCCCTGCAAAAAATCGTGTTTGCAGTGACTCTTAAAAAAGATTATTTTTAACGTTGAACATTGCCACACCTGTTTCTATATTTTCAAGTAAATGTTTAAATCTGTGGAAAAAAGTCTTTGTTTTTTCACAAAATTTTATTTTCACAAAATTTTATTTTCACTCAAGTATTATTCAGGTTGAAAAACAGAACAAATGGATATTTAGTGAGAAAAGGATTACATAAAATGTCAATTTAATTCTTAAATGATAGTGATTATGCTTTTCTGGTTTTGATTAACAAGTTGTAATCATGATTAACAACCCCTGGCGAGCCATATGACTCAAATTTATTCCCCCAGAGCAAGATAACGCCATTATTAAAAAAGTTTGGCACCAATAAAACCGTGTTATATTCCATATAGATAAAGCTATGCTTTTTTTTTTGGTAATTTGCATGCCCTAAGATTAGATTTTTTTAAAAATTTTATAACCGGTGTTGAACAACCGACCCATTTTTGAGTTTATGATTATCAATATTCAGGTGTATATTTGAACCCAACCCAGAAGTCAAGGGAATTTCTGGTTCAAGCATTGGGACGAACAAGCATTGAGGCAACATTGAGACAAACGTTACATGAAGTGAAAAATCACGAAAACATTCTACAGTTAGCAAGTCGGCTAAGGGATTCTACGCCAAGAAATGCGTCCACGCTGAGAAACTTACGCATTGAAAAAAACTTACTTTTTCAGAGAGACTTTTTGGATTATAAACTCTGTTAATACTTCCATCGAAGCTACTAAAGAATACGCGCTATGGGAATATTTTATAGTATTCAAGATACAGTTTTGTTATTTTAAAATAGCTTTTTGATCCGGTACTATTTTTTTTTAAAGTCTAAGGTAGTTGTAGTTTTTCTGATTGGTGAGATATCTCTATAGTTTATCTGTATTTTAACAATTATTGAAATTCCTTTTGCAATTAAAGAATAAATAAATTTGTAATTCGTCCGTAGGGACAGTTCTTTTATTACAAAAAATATGTTCATAAGTTATATAAATGCATGTTATGCAAACTACTTGTTTTTCCCCTTTTTCCAGACGTACTAAACTTTTAAAAAAATATTTGATTTTAAATTCCTTAGTGAGCTAGAAATTTTTTCTAAATTTCATATTTATTTTCGCATATACTAAATAAGTTTCTATGTACGTAATTTTTAACGGTAAGAGCTATTTATAGAATTTTGTTAGTTTTTCCTCCCATAAAATACAAATTAGAATTTTTCACAAATAAAAATTACACTTTTTTGAATGGTAGCCATTTCTTAGCAGATTGCGAACTCATGTCTCGAAGTGATAGAAATATAGCCAATTGAAAATTTCATAAAGAATTACGAAGGTTTGAAGAGCAACAGCAAACACGAGGAGGATTTCTTACACGAAAAAAGAAATTCTCCGTGTCAATCTAGCTAGGCACGTACTCAAATGAAATAAAGAATAACATTTGAAAAGAAACAGTGTTCTATATCTAAGTAATACACACAAATCGCTATAGTGGTCACTTCGACAGCAATGGTCGCTCTAAATAAATTGGCATTTTGTGCACTCATTATATATTCTTATAAAATTTTACTTTAATGCTTTTGAAGATCTCGAAAAGCTAAGAAAATACATGAAAGTCAAGTAAGCTGGTGAAAATATTTTTGGATTTAGCTCCTGTCCAAGTGGATTTGTGGTCAAAATTACAGCTCCGGTCGTTCTAGCTTTAACTTGTATCATCTCTCAATCGTAGCAACTCATAGATTAACTGTATCGTTGGAATAAATTACAATTATCATGCCTAAAAACAACATTAAATATTAGTTTATCAAAGATAAAATGGCCCCATCATGGATATCTGCGGAATTTATCGATCATGGTACACAAAGAATTAAACTCATTTTTCGCAACTACGACCCTAACATATTAACAGAATTTTGCCTGATGCATAAATACAGAAACTGGAAATTATTTAACTGGGAATATTATAAATTGGAAAAGTTATAAGAGAAAATGAGAATTTATTAGTTGATTGAGTTTATGCATCATAGGTTTTTCAGACCTTATTTGATTCATAAAAGCATGTCATCTTCAATCCATTGAAACATACAGAGTTAATAATTTTCTTTAAATAGTATTTCTATCGGAACTGTCTTCGTATAGTTTTAATCTATTTAACTTTTGTTCTAGTTCATTTTGTAGATTTTAATCTAGTACTGAAAGGACTTCAAAGCGCAATATCCGTTCAAGATAAATCTTGAAAGGTACAACTTCTTGGAGAGAGAACCTCTACCATTGGTATGGTCTCAAGAGCTGCCTTCATTAAAAGTGGTTTTAATCTCGAACCAGGTGACGTAGCTTCAAAAGAAAATATGACAGAGGAAAACTTATAGCTGTGTAATCTACTTCTATACATTTGTAACCCCGATGCACATGAAGTTTATAGACAGTTTTTCTCTCATATGTATGAGAATTAATTTATTAAAATTTTTATAGGAATTTCATTCAATGTATTATTTGTCGGAACACATAAAACAGCTTAATATTTTTCAAATAGCTTTCTTATATTGAGATCTTCAGCTTAAATTTTTGTTTTCAAGTTGATAATAATTTGTAGTGACCTTACTTAACGAGACTAAAACCCTGAATACTTAGATTAGGTAGCTACCTGTCACCATCTTGATAAGTGCAACTATCTTGTGACCGCAACTTTAAATGTAGAAATACTGAGTTTCTATTCTTTAACGCGACTTTTTATTTATTAATATTTTCATATTGTTAAACATCACTTAAATATTTACTAATATTTTTTCTTTTAATTCCTTTTTTTCCTTCTGAAATTATATATTTTGTTTTTTTTTCCTTCATGAAAAACAATAACTTGTTTATAAGTTAAAACCTTCTCATATCGTCTTTCATAATATGCTATAACTTATTTTTTCTGAGCACTTTGAAATTTTTTGCAGTCGGATTTTTATGAAATTCAAAGATTTAAATATAGTTAGATGCGATTAAAATAATATCATTTCTTTTAGATACTTTAAAAATAAGGCATGTGATGAAACAGCCAATATAATTAGTATGGGAGCTTTGTCACATTAAATAACAAAATAGATGTGTTCTGATTTCTTTAACTATTAATAAATATTTCTTTGAGAATAGTTATTCAAATTCTGAATATTAAATATAAAAAAATTTATTTTGCACTGTCACAAAGGTATACTATAATATTTGAAATATTTAAAATAATAAAAAATAAAGAATCTAAGAGTTCAAATAGGAATTAGATCATCTTATTAAAACGTAGACATTTTAAATTTATTCTTTTCAATATATATATATATATATATATATATATATATATATATATATATATATATATATATATATATATATATATATATATATATATATATATATATCATGTTACGCTAATTTACGTTTAATTCTGGCAACAAAATACTCAAAGATTTAAATATTATTAAAACTTATTTTTAAATCTTTCGAACGAAAAATATAGTTAAGTTAAAAATGATATTGGTAGTCCATTTTTATTTCTTTCAGATGAATATATTTAATGGAATTGAATCTCTTAAGCATTTAATTGAAAAAAAAAACATATTTGCTCTACATAGTTAATAAAAAATATGTAAAATTTTTAGAAAATGAATAAATAAATTAATTTAAAACTTTTTTCACTAAATCTGCTGTTATCGTTTGAATTCCATTTATTTCTACCAGTTCTCCGTATATTTTTATTCCGAACTCCAGCGAGTAAATAAAATAATTTGTAGCCTAATTTTGCCACCAAGATACTAAACAACCAGTCATAACAAATTTAAAAGTATGAAATAATAAAAGTTAAAAGAAAAGCGAAAATAAAAATAACAGGTCTGTCGCAATCATACTTTGCAGTTCAAATAAGTCAAAAAATGCCGGCAGTTTACCCATCTGATCACAGTGACAGCCAAGCAAAATTGAAAGCGACACAAAGGCCGCAAGGAAAAGAGTGGCTTTACTTTTTCTCGGCATCCAGTTCTTTAAACGAGACTTGCAACAGATTTTGGATTTCGCGCTGCAACTTTTTAACCATGATCGATCATGATTTCAAATTTAGTATGGTTGCTGATCTAAGCATGTACTTCTTTTAACTTTATCTAGTAGGGTATTTGCAAAAAGGCCTTTTTCAGCAACAGTAATGGTGGACGCTGAAAATGGCGGCGTATAAAACTTACTGATGCGCCTCTTTTTAAGTTTTTTTTGATAATTTAGATTTATTAATTTCAACATACACCGAAGAGTCATTACATTATGACCATCCTGCTAATAACAAGTAGGATCACCTTTAGCCCTCAAAACTGCTAGCACCCGCCGTGGCATTGATTCCACAGGGTGCAGAAAGATAGTCTGAGGTATCTGGTACCAAGCGCTCACCAACTGGTCCTGCAATTCCCTCTCATTGCGAGAGGGTAGCGTGGCAGCGTGAATTTGGTTTTCCAAGTAGGACCACAAATGCTCCATTGGATTAAGGTCAGGTGAATTTGGGGGCTAAGGCATGACTTGAAAGTCTCTGGAATGTTCCTCGACGACTCGACCCTTATGACATGGTGCATTATCCTGTTGGTAAACACCATACCCCGCAGGAAAAACTGTTGACATGAATGGGTGAACCTGGTCTGCAACTATGTTCAAGTAGCTTACAGACGTTAGGGATTGTTCTATGAGGATTATGGGTCCTAATGTGCCCCATGAAAACATTGTTCCTGGGTGAGAAACCATGAAAACCTGGGCGAGCCCACAGATCGAGGGTGGTCATAATGTAATGGCTCTTCGGTGAATGTTACTCAATATGCAGAATAGATCAACAATTAGGAAATACATAAAAATAGTGGTGATATCTTGATATGTAATTGAGATGCCTCACGCAATCCTTTTGACTCTCCCCCAAAGAAGGATACAGTATCCCATCCCGCTATAGTGTGAAATAATTTCAAAACATCGCACTATCGCGTAATATAAAAATCTACGTAGGCGACAGAAAATTCAAAACTGAAATTTTTACGTATAATTGACATTTTCGTATGATAAGCTACTAATGCAAAATATTTTTTTTAAAATTAAATTACGTTCTATCAGTTTTCTGAAATTCTATTTCAGAATTCACAGTAACAGCAATAGAAAGAGAATTGTTGCCAAGCCACTAGTTAACTTGAAATCTGCAGCTTACGTTGTTTTTCCGATTGCACGGAAGTGCAACGATCACATCCCAAAGAATTTGCCAATCATGCTGCTGAGATTATCATTTAATTCTTTTCAATTGCAAAAGCAAACCACGGTTTATAATGTCTTAAAAATTGTGCCAATAAAGTAAGAAAAACTGTTACATGAAAAACTGAGTCCATGGCACGTACTTGGATTTTGGCATATCCTTGCTACAATTTCACAAAAATGATGAAGGATTCGAGTGCCAGCTTCTTCGTAAAACATCTTGATTATATTGTCGTAAAAATATTGCTACCAATAACAGTAATAATTTGCTTATTCCTGAAAATTGCTGCTGAAAATTGTAAAAAATCGAATCACTCAGTCTGTTTTTATTTATTTATCTATAATTTTTTTAAAGAAAATTTTGTTTCGTTATACGTATAGATCATCTCTTATTGCTTAATCATTTTTACATACAAAGATTGTATTGATTAGGAACTTTAAAATATAGGTGTGATTTCAGAGTCAATTTGAGTTTCCTCTATGTATGATACAAATTCGGCAAAGAGAAAACCATTGTTAGCTTGGACTATTCCATTTTTATTTTATCTTCTTCAAATCCATTGCTCTATTATAGAGTGATGTGGTTTGAACATGTTAAATTGTATTTAATGCAATGTGATCATCAACTCTCAGTTTCAAAACAGAGGTATGTCCTCTAATCTAAGGACACAAATATGAACACGAGCATCTATGTCAATACAGATGCAATACTTAAAGAATTTCTAGTTCAACCAGGCTGTTCACAAAAATATTACTTTTGAATTCTATCAACTATTTCATAAATTATTCTTACAGGTTTTGTCAAACTATTTGTATTATCCGTAAACTTGCTCCTGCACTTCTTAGCTCGGTCGAATTTGGATTTATTGAATTTAAATCTTAATTATTCGTGAGACTAATTTCTATGCCAAACCAATGTTGCCTCAAGTCGTTCTGCAGCACAAAGAGGTGCCTAATTTATTGTTTTTAGTAAACACCCCGACTCAATAAAAAATTAAAAAAAATTTATATAACCCATTCATTTTCTACACATTTACAAACTGCAGGACACCGAAGAACTCCAGACTAGTCATTTGGACAGATAAATAAATGGTTCCACACAGTTTATTAATGTTTACCTATAGAAATTTAAGCTCAAAGCTACACCAACCTTTCTTTTTAAAAAATTCTATTTTCGTTTGTTCCGCCAATTTAAAAAACGTTGATATAATGATGAAGTGAATATATACAGGGGTACCTCGTTATGTAAATAAGGCTGAATGCAAACTAATTTTCGATTCCTCGTCAGATTTGATACGGATATAATATAAGTACTATTAACTTGGATATGTAAGCTAATTATTAATGAAACCATTTCTTATGTCCATGCAAAAACTAATTTTATTTCATCCAAAAATAATATCCTCAATGTCTTGATGTATTAAAAGAAACAAAGCAGTGAAAACACCAAGTTTTCCAACTATCCCAACTTAAATAAATTCCTAACGATCCCATAGATAAGGATTTTCTTTTTACTCAGATTCAGGCCGTCATCTTTTAATGCGATGGCTTCCAAGCTTCACCAACGCTAAAACCCGGAGAATTAACTCAGATTATACGTACGCCACAAAATAGAACTACTTCCTTTCCCGGACACTTCAAGACAAGAAATCGAGAATCTTTCATCTCATTTCAGGGTTTAACATAGAACGATAAGACCTCAGTGCTGACCCATAAAAGTCGTGAAAACTCTTCTCTACTGGCAGTAGCGAATGCTCTCTTATAATGGCTGCGATAACCGTTTTCGCGTCATAAAATGTCGCTTAAGATACTTTTCTAAAGTTGAGCAATTTTAGTTGTTTGTTGAGTTCTTTCAGAAACCAGAACTCTTATGCGATGTCATGGTTTACAGGCCGTTTTTTCTTCTTCTCTCGAGAGTGACAATGAGTTTGAAAGGGAAACAAAAAAGGTGTGAGCAATAAAAAGTATAGTTGGTTTTATGAGTAGATATATATTTTCTCTCTAAGGCTTAGATAAGTTTGTTTAGAGTAAAAACCAGTTTAAATTTTAGGTCTCTATTGTGCAAATATTTTACGAATTTCGGTCTTCCTGAAAAGCAACTCATGATTCTGATTTTTTTTTATTTCTTTATTACGATATAAAATTTTTTGAAATTCATCGTATTTTTAATCGAATAAGAAAAATAAAAAATCTTATAGTTTAGTTAATTTTCAAAATTAAGCTGTACAACATAAAAATTTTAAAGGTGCCTTGTTTCTCTTTTAATAAAGGTTCTATGATCTTCAAATTGAAACAGTGGTATCATGGGGTAATTTCAGTTCTCGATCAAAGAATATTTCAAAAATTTTAATTTGATCGTTTGAGAGAAATAAAAAATGGAATTTTCTCATTGGTTAAGTGTTAGTTATTGTTTAAAATTAAATCATATATGATTCTATTTTCTCATATATTTTAAAGATGTGTGTTAGATTACTGCTCTATTTGATCAGTTTGAACATGATAGCATATACGAAAAACGTCACTAGAATAGCATTACTAAAGTGATCTAAAACCACGGACTTATTTTGTTTATAGATATGCTTTTAAAACGTATTTCTATCAAATTAAATAACTTAAAAGAAATTGAAATTGAATTATAAAACAATAAGTTATGTATAAAAAATCAATATTATTGTAGAAATGAAATGAAATTATTTTATAGAAGCGTACAAAATAATCGCCAATCCATTTCATTGACAGTGACACCTACTCAATTTGTGTATAGGTAATAAGGGAAATAAAATAAATTAACTTTGTACTAACTTAATGGTGAAAAAATACTTATTTGTTCAGGAGAGTCGTCAAAAATCGCCATGATAATATTAACGTCAATTGGGTATACTATAGCCTACGTCACAGGTCGTGTTATTCCTACTAAATTTTAACTAGTAAACAGAATTTTCTGTGAACCTGATTTCTAGCAACAAGTAAACATTAAACGAAGTGTGTTGTTATAAGTCGCTACTCGTCAGGTTGGAAATGTATTAGTCTAGTTCCCTTTGAAATAATTTATTTTGTTATTTTATCTAAGTTTATGAATTTTGTAAACATATTTAAAACTCAGCTTATTAATTAAGCTAAAAGGTAAATATTATTCCTAGTAAAATTTTCGGAGTGGAAGTAGTTGTGTTTTTTTCATATTATACCCAATTATGATAATTTTGGTAGTAGCGGTAAAAAAAAAATAGTGTGTGGAGTCCCTCCGAGCGGAAGAAGTTAAACTTCGCAACCTGCGACTTTAATAGTAGAAGAATCAGCAGTCGTAGAAGGATCACTAGTTCTATTCAACGACTCTTTTTCCTGCTGCGCTCGCTTCCTTGCTCTGTAATCACGGTAATATTATGGACCTCTTGAACCAGTGGAAGTGCTTGTGGTTGCCTCATCATCTCGCCCTGTAAAATGTATTAGTATTAATAAGGTATGTGATTGCGTCATAATGTAATTTCAGAAGAGAAAACCTAACAATCCATTGATATTCACAAGAGACGTACCTTGACATAACCTTAAATCCGACGCATTGTCCGTGGGATTGTTTTCACTCATTTTTTACAATTGTTATCCACTAAATTTGAAAATGAAAAATACTTCCGTATTAAATCATATGTGTATCAATACAAACTAAAAAATATTTATAGAAAAACAATACTTTTATTATTTTTTTGCTAGTGAGAGCCAAAACAATATGGAAATGAATGAGGGAAAACTGGATCCTACCACGTGATTTCCCGGCCAATAAAAATGTAGCGTTAAACGTTTAACGCAACCTTGTTGGAAGTCGCATAAGAAGTATAATTTCAATAAATAAATTATGCACTAAAAAGCAAAATAAATTGGAAAATGTTAGTATTTTGTTAAGGAGAGCCGTTAAATTTAGCCATATTATTATTGACATCAATTATGAAAAATTATGTGTGTTAAAAGATAATTAGAATGGAAAAAAATCTATGAGCTGAAAAGCAAATTTAATGGTAAAAATTTGCTACTTTTAGGAGAAACGTAAAAGGAAATCACCATTGTTATTATTGTCGCCAATGATATTTAACTAGTTTTGGTAATAGGTGTATAGTATGGTAATTGGCTCAGTTTTAATATGTGATTATTACAAACTAAGTATTATATAAGTATGTTTGGTACCGATCAAAACTGCATTAATACTATACAGTTTCAATTTTGATACTGAGGGAATACTACGATTTTTCGGTCACTTTAAAGGATAAATATCCGATAAAATTGCTTGATTGTTGTTAATTTTAACCATCATGAATTGCCCTCAAGCAACAATATTATTTTAATAGAGTAAATTCACCTGGACTTCTAATAATAATAACTAAGGAACTAAGAAAAAGTATTAATATAAGTTTGTAATAATAGTTATATTAGTACAATTAGAGTATTTCAGTTTTATCAATATTGCTGGTATATAACTTTAAATTCTGTGTATTATTTCAGTACTGATTTATTTATTTTTTTACTTCTAACAAAGTACGGGTATTTGGCTAATAGTTAATATTTCAATATAACCGAATATTGACGGATATGTTTTAATTATATTGCTTCATAACAGAAAAATATTTTTATAACGGAATATAATCATATAAAAAGAAATTTAAAGTAGAATAGTGCCATATACACGGAGAACTAATTAATAGGTCAAAATATTTTAATTACTCTAAGTAATAATAGTTGAAACTGTTAGATTTGTTTAAAGAACTGATATGAATAAATTAAATTTACTCTAGGCCATTTTTAAGTGTTAAAGCAAGTTACATTTATATGTCCTTTAAGGAAGTCTTTCTTAATTTTTAATTTTCGGAAATAAATTTCATATCTACACCTTTTTTTAAATGAATTTATATAAGTAAAAATAAAGAATTAAATAAAATCAAAATAATTTTCAAAAATTAAATTTATTAACAAATCTATACAAAACAATTATTATCGTTTCACTTTATTACAAAATCGTAATATCCTTAAAAATAACATGGAATAATAAGGGAAAATGAGGAATGGTTGTATCGGTGTGCATGCGGGGTATAAGGTAAAGAACACATCTCACAAGGTAAACCTTCTATGTATAAATTCTTTACAGCTACAAATATCATCAACACTTTTATCACAACGTTTCTCTTATCTATATATTTGAAAGAAAATTAAAACAGTAACATGGTAGGATAGCTTTAGGCTACATTTCAGTAATTGAAGAATATTGTGTATTAACTATACATATTAAGTCATTTTACACAGAATATCTATGTTAAAATTAATAGTAATTGATAGAAGGTAACAATACATCTCACAAGGTAAACCAAACCTTCCATGTATAAATTCATTACAGCTACAGATATCATCAACTCTTTTGCCTCAACTTTGTTCCATATATTAACTAAATATATTATGACAGTAACAGGATTAGCATTAAGTCACATTTTAATAATTAAAGAATATTGTAACAATATTGTAATATATAATGACATGATATCTAAATACAATATGTTATTCTATACAGAATACTTATGTAAAATTAATGCTAAATTATAGTAATTCTAGTTTAAATTAATGTTAAAATTAATTTCATACTTCATCAGAGACTTTTTATTTTCTTAGAAGGGATTTTTTTAAGAAAGAGCTTTCCAAATGACTTGCTCATACAATGTACACGTAAAAAAGTATTTATTAAACTTTTATATTCAAGGAAAATAATTAAAAAATGCTAATTTTGTATTTCAAATTCACACATTATAAAGTTCAGATATAAAAATACAATCGCATCTTTCCATATAACAATCAACCTTACTAAAAACGTTGTAGTTACATTTTAATTTCGTTGGAACAGAACGGCTGAATAATTAGTTATTTTTTTAAAACTTAGTAGAAATACTAGTATGCCATGCCAAGCTTGTTTTATTAAAAATTAAATTGAGGCATTGAAAAAATTTAAAAAAAAATCTCATCTCTTTAGATTGAACTAAAAGCCTTGTTTTTACCTTTATTTCATTATATCTTTATCTATATAACAGCCTGCTCAAATAAAAAATTTAATTTCAGGGATGGTAATAAAATCTGAAATAAATTTTGTGAATATAATTTATCCTTGGTTTAAAAAAGCTTTCTACTTTTGTTTTGCAAATGATGATTCATCCTCGATTTCAGACAATTTTTCTAGCCTTGTTTTGTTAGGACAGATTCAACTTCAATATATATATAAGGGTTGTTTATACAAGCTTAATGGGAACCCCATAGCGCATAAAATAGCATAATTAAATTTAACACTGTTTCAAGCTTGCATGTATTATCTGCTAATCATTTATAAACCTTGAAGGGCTTTGTGATAAAGGTTGTTTTAAAGGCTAAGAAAATTAACCTTACACTGATATCTTGGTTTTTCTTATAAAATATTGCTTAATTTTTTAACAATTAAGACTTCAGAATTTTCAAACTGTTTGCATTCATTTATTTTCTGCAGTTTAAACAAAAGATATATAAAAAATTTATTTCAAAAGCCCCAAATAACTTATTTAATGAAAAGGGAAATTTTTATGACTTAGTGGAATAATTTCGAAAGTTACGTTAATAACATTTCAATAATCTGTAAAGGATTCTTAATAATTTTATGTATGTTTGTTTGTAGCATAAGAATTTTATAATGCTCATGATATTTGACACATATACATTTAAAATAGCTCATAATTTAAAGTTTTGAAATTCTTCATCCGACAATGGGTGCCATTTTATTTCTAAACATTTACTGACTTCAGAAATGAGCTTGTCATATGATATAGATGTCATGCGTAACCAAAAATAGAATTCTTCGGTCCATTCAGGGTTATGTGGCCAATCACATTTCATTATCAGAGCACTTCTTCGAACTATTAATCTTCTTAAGTTTCTAGATTGACTTGCCAACAGCAGTAATGTAGATGAAGATATGTGTTCTCTTATTACTAGTGTATCTAAATATAAACAACAGCGGGACAGAAGTATCTGCAAAATGAATAATTCTAAAATTTTATCTTCGTCAACCGTCAGTATGAAATAATTTTAATAACATAAATAATATTTATGAATGTAATGAATTTTATATAAATGAAAAACAAACAGATTTATATGTCAATAAAGTTTGTTAATGATAATTTTCAATTCATGTTGAAACCTCTTAAAACAAGAAATTTTCTTCAAAATTAATAGTAGAAGTTCGGACTTTTGTTTGTTATAGGTCACAAGATGAAATCTCTTACGCAAAAATTATATCTGCTTTTTAGTTATTAAGATGTAGAATTGTTGGAATTAAACTCATTTAACTACTATGAAACTGTTGGAAACATTTATGGTTATTTTAAGAATTAACTTTTATTTAAAACTAATATGCTAACATGAACTACGTAACTAATGCTAACATGAATGTTACATTCCCCTAAGAGTGGATTGATACTGTCTAAATGTTTCATTTGATTTGTAATAATAATGTAAAATGTAAATGTAATAATAAATGAAAATGTAATAATAAGATAAGTTCACATACATTATGGACTCAGAAATACCTTGGCGCGATTTCGTTTTCTCTGTATGGTAATGCTGTCAACAATGGGAACTCCAGTTTTTAATTGCATCAGGTTAATAATTATTTTTCAGTTTTAATGCTGGATATTTTAAAATATTGTCTTCCAAAATCAAACTTAGAACCAGTGATACACAGTGAAAAAATTTCTAAATAATTTTACTGCAATGCATATAATTTTTTTTTGCAAATAGACATACGTGTATCATAATTTAACTTATTACTATCGTAAGAAATATGATATAATAAAAAAAAATTTCTCAAAGGTATATGAGCCCCTTCTCATACATAATTTTTTTGCATTCTAAATAAATAATATCACAAGTAAATAAAAAAAAATTCAATCATGCTTTCATTGAGTATTACATGTGTATACTTTTTTGCAACATTCACTCTTTATTAATAAAAAAAATATCTAATAAGTTCAGACAAAAAATTCTTGGAAAGATATTCAGTTCTTAAATTACCGATAAATGTAAAAAAAAATGCAGTTGATATATAAATTGAAAAAATATGTTTTAAAGGAATTGTTTTGGCATACATTCAAACTTAAAGAAAGGCTGACGAAAAAGAGAAAAATAAATTACACCTCTAGACCTATATTTAGATTCTTAACTCCTGGAGCTTTTTTTCACGAACAGCAGTGGTCAGTTTGTAGGTATTTTTGGCAGCTAGTTTCGCTGAATTTAGAAAACATTCTGATAGTGGTATAAAAAAACGTAACAATCGACCTTGCTTCTACTTTTTCCATCAAAAGAGCAACTAAAGCGAAAAAAAGAGTATTCTTTTTTCTAAACTATTCTCCATCAAAACAAACATTTCTTTTTTTCTGGTGACTTTTTCGAGTCTGATTCAAAGAAGGTAGAAAAACTTTAGACGGAAATTGTAACTACATAAATAAGAAAAAATACAAGTTCTTTTTTATTTGACTTAAAAGTACGAAGTATTTACTAAGCTGAAAATAATGAAAAAAGTTGTAAAGAAAAAACTTGAATCTCTGTTGCTTATTAATTTATATGGAAAACATATTATACAAATTTATTTGTTACAAAATAAAAAATGAAATTTAACCATGTACAGTGTAAACAATTTTGGATCACATTACGGCAAAAAAGTAGCGGCGCGAAGGGCACAGGTACTTCTAACTGTAAAATCAATTTTTACCAGAATTTTAATATTACGATACAATATTTTACGGTAAAAAAATTTTTAACGGTGAAATTAATTTTACGGATGATCTGCCCAAAGTGCGCTACTTTGTGCCATAATTTAATTTGGAATTTTTTACACTGTATAATGGTTATTAATAGTTTTTTCAATCAATTTATGGTTTCAGGAATTTATAGAGAATTTATTCATCCAACATTTTTTTAGAATACATACCTGATATTCTTTTAATGTTTTCTCGAAAAATACATGATATGGGGAATATACAAAAATCATCAAAATTTTGCTTTTTTGGCTCATTCAAATGAATTTGACAATTGAACATGTAAAATATATAATATTTTTTTATGCTCCATGCCAATGTATCCCAGTAGAGTGGGTGGTAACATATGTTCCGGTGAACTTCTTTCAAGTATAAATTACTATTAAAAAAATAGAAAAATATGATTTTTAAGAATGAGTCCCGGATTCCTTAATTAAACTACAAGGTTTAATGTGCTAAAAAAAATAACTGACCACTCTGAATGATTTTAGTTCTAATCACAGGATCTTCATGTTCGAGGACTTAATCTTAATGACTCAAAAGGTTGACTTCAAATATGCTAATTAATAACTACAGATGATTTTTTAAGTTACGGAATCAGACACACAAACGTACTTTCTCCGAATAAATATATCCTTGCTTCGATGAATTTGGAATTCTGACCTCCAAAGTGTGGCCCCAATCTGGGATATATGGTCGCAATAGTTTGGTCAAGAGTATGCTCCAATGTTTGGATCCCTTGATGTTAATTTTACCCTTTTGCGTATTCCTACATATCCTCGAGAACTTTCTAAGTGAATTGGAAATTTTTTGTACACAATTATAAAATTTGTTTATCATTAGATATTCCATGCAAAAAGTAACTTTTAGTAAATATTTATTATTATTTACTATTTTTAAAATGGTCGAAAAAATGTTGAACTGTAAGGTATGCAAGTTTTTTTCTCATTTTAAAGAATATAACTTTACATAGCAAAATACAAAGTGTGAGCAATTCAGGTGAAAAGTGCCTGAGAAATGGGATTTCAAAAGGCCAGATATTTAAAATTCGGTATTCAACCGATTTTGCTCAAACATTGTATTTTGTTATGTAAAATTATGTTCTTTAAAATGATGCAAAATTTTTATACCTTGCAATTCAAACTTTTTTCTATCATTATTAAAAAATAATTATAAAATTTATAAATATTTACTAAAATTTATTTTTTACACGAAATTAGTTTTGATTAAATAAATTTCATAATTGTGCAAAAAAATGTTTCAGTTCATTAAAAAAGATTTTGAGACCTAACGAAATGCGCGAAAAGTAAAATTAACAGTAAGGGGTCAAAACTTTGGAACGTTCTCTCGACCAAATTATCATTTATCAACCTGTAAAATTTGAGGTCACCTCTCACCCCCCCCCCTGAGCCATTTAGATTGAGTCCTAGAGGGGAGAGATCCATTCATTCCATCAAAAATTATTTAGGATGGCGCATTTTTTTCTAAATTTTGCACACTGTGCAAGCCATGCACCTAAATAACGATATTTCGGCTTGAGCAATCTATTTGGTAAGGTTTCAATAAGTCAAGATAATATTTAATAGAATCAAGGATAGAAAAAACCACTGAAAAAGTCCTTCTTACTGGATTTTAAGAGCAAATCTATGATTTGCAGCTCTTATTTTCTTAATGAGAATGCTATTACTGGATTTATGAGTAACTCTTATTGATTTTAAGAGTATCTGCACTAAGAAAAGAAAAGTATGGTCAAAACTATCAGAATAAAGTAAAATTTACAATGTTTCTGGTTCTATAAGAATACTTAAAATCACGGTAATACCGAAGTACAAAGAACTTTGGTAAAATTAACAGTATCATATTATTTTATAATGTGTTAAAATTTGTAAACTTTAATCATGATACCTTAAATCATGGCGTATTTGGTTAAATTTATTTTTCAGCTCTGAATTTTTACGAAATGTAAGGTAATAGGAACTATAAATTTGAAAACAAGAATATACGATAAACCGTTGTCACACGAATTGTTTAAATACCGTATGTTTTTGTTTTGTTACCAGAATTACGTTTTTTTTTACCGGAAAGTTCTTTACGATACACTGTGGTAATTTAAAAAAAATGGCTTTCTTATTTGCTAAATAAAAAAAAAGGTATAAAGTCAAAAATTTTAAAAATATATCTGTCTAACAACAGTATGAATAAAAGAAACAAAACATATAGCGAGATAAATTAAAAATAAAAGCAAGAGATATTTTGTTTTAACATCAGAGAATTGATGAATTTTGAGAATATAGTTTTTGTTTTTGGAATTTGAGGTTTATACTAAGCAGTTACGGATTTTTCTATATTTCTTTGCAAGATTATTACTAACCCATCACATGTACTTTAATTTTGTTATTTTATGCGTCGTTTTTAAATAAATGTGTTTTTTATCAACAAAAAAGAGGGTTTTTTTTAATATAGCTTGATATGTTACAGAGGGTAGAATGAAATATTAATGCTTCGCTTAAAGAATTCCTATCGGTTTTAATTTAGAATTCTTATAACAATGTAAATATTATAATAAAAGTTTTGAATTCTATAATTACTCTTATAATTTATTGAAAAGGCATATCTTTTTTTAAATATGTATATTGAAAGGTTTTAGATCAACATAAATTTATTAATTGCATATAATTACATACCTTAATTACAACATATAAGATACATATACAGACTTTTAAGCCAAAAGCATATCGTTTAGATTTTGTTCCTGAATAATATTCGTATTATTATAATTCAAAAGTAATTTTATTCATTCAAAAGTATATTTTCCTGTATAAAAAAACAAAAGTTTACTAAATAGAAAAATTCTCAATAATTCTGATATTGAAATAAGCGATACTCATCATATGTATATTTGTTCCAATACATAAATAGTCATAACAAAATTTGAATAAATGTAATGTATATATTAATATTTCAAAATAAAAAATAAAAATTTTCGTTAAAATATGGTTGTTTCCTCGCGTTTAATCAAGCGTCTTGTTATGTTGTTAACTATTTTTTAAATACTTATAATAAATTTCTTTAATAAAATAATCTCCCATTAAATTTATCAAAGCATTGTACTAAATTAATTGAAAAGTAGTTTTAAGCTTTTATGCGATATCACTTTTTAGAAATTTTTCCAAAAATTAAAGCTTTTAAAAATATTAACTGCATGTGGATGTAAGAATGACAAACCTTTAAAATAAACTTACTAGAGATATATCTGCTCTTTCATCAAAGCTATCATGTAGGTTATATTGTGGAAGACCTAAATATGCAAACACTTCCAGCGTGTTGCAATATATATTGGAAGCTGTATATATACATGATATTAATATCTCGCTTTCTGGCGTATCATAAATGATTGATCTCACTGGAGCACCCTCTTGCCATGCAATCTGAAAAAAAAAGTAATTTGTAGTTTCTTCCTCTATTTTATTAAAATTTTATTATCTTAACTAGATAATAAAATGTGTTTAACATATACATTTTCTAACTTTTGTTCCTGTATTTTAAGGAAAAGAAAATCTACAGCGTTAAAAAGAGTTTTCTTAGAATTGTTCAAAAATGTATCAAAATAACTGAGGAAGAAATAATCGCAGAATTTGAAGGATGAAGATATGCATGAGAGTTGTTCTTTGGCTGTCGGCTTGATTTGAACCAATAGACTTCGGGTTTGTAGTAGGATGCTCTAAAAACCATAGCTGCACAGCCCTGCCCCGGGAGAGTTAGGAAGCGTTAGACATCATATATTTATAGGCTCAATCTGAAGATAAATTTTAAAATAATATATTTAAAAATAAATCACAGTAATCCCAAGCATAGTCAGTTTACCATAAGAAAAAGATTGAATATAGGTCAAATAATAGCACGAGCTCATTAATTAAAATAAGGGATACATCAAAGAACTTTTAAGAAATTTATTGTAGGGAAGAGGATCTTATCACCAATGACAGGTCATCAACAATATGACATTCCTGCTTTAAAATAAACTTTCCAAAGATGGATTTTCTTCATTCTATAAATTAATATTTTTCAAATTTTTGCACCAGAGGGCCGCAATAAGTTCAAAAAATCTTACTGGTCGTTCATCTGCTACAAAATATAATCTATCCAAATAATATTTAAGTAAGAGAGATGTAATATAAGGTAGACTGCTTTTTTTCATTTTATTTCTTACGTGTTCGTATTTTGTTAAAATTTGAAATGATGTGAAAGTAGAATAAAATAAAATTAGAATAAAATTGTAATTCGCTATATTTCAGCTTTTCTAAATTAGCAATATAATGTGATATAGTTCAGGTTAGTATTTTCAAAGTATCCTCCAGAGCCGTGGTGGCTCTGGAGATAGAGCGATCGCCTTCAAATGAGGTGAAATGGGTTCGAATCCCACCGATTGCTGTTTGATACGAATTCCGCATCTAGCTCATATCGACCACAGTGCTGACGTGAAATATCCTCAGTGGTAGACGGGTCATGGGTTAGAGTCCCCTTGTTGTCAGCTTAACCGTGGGAGGTTTTCGCTTTTTTTCCCTCACCATGTAATGCAAATTTGGTTTTGTTCAATCAAAAAGTACTCTAGGAAGGTAAATTTCTTCCTATTCTTGATCCAGGAGTTTTCTGGATTGCGTTTAAAATTACAAGGCTACAGTCATTAGCCTGAACATTAGTAGTCATAAATCTAAAAATCTGATCGACCACTCTACGGCGGTCATAAAATAAAAAGTATCCTCCAAATATTGAACTCGAAAGCGTGTTCTTATTTTTCAATTTAAGTTGTTTGACGAAACTAGTCTATAAAATGTTTTAATATTTCCCGCAATAAAACTGCAAAATTATTTAGAACTTGCCAATCTTACATAAACATCAGCCAACAATTTTTTTTTATCAGTTATAATTTGGAATATTTTTTAATCGGCGTTGAACATCCTACCCAATTCTGAGTTTACGACTATCAGTGTTCAACTCTGCAGTATTGTAATTTTGTATCCTATCCAGAAGGAAAAAAGAGCTCCTGGAACAGGCATTAGAACAAAATAGCCATCGTGGTGGTCTTTTTTATTAAACAAACTCTCATTTGCGTTACACGGAGAGGTAAACCACGAACATTTAACGTAGTTAACTCGATGGCAAGGAGATTCTAAACCATGATCCGTCTACCTCTGAGGATCTTGTACGCAAGTACTGTGGTCGGTGCGAGCTGGGAGCAGAATTCGTATCAACCAGTCACCGTTGGGATTTGAAGCAGGGTTACCTCATTAAAAAGCAAACGTTATATCTACTTAGCCATGGCGGCTACATTTGAAATATTTGTCCTTCTACGGTCTTTTCAACTTCCTATTTAATTATTAGCTCATTAATTTATTGGAATGGCATAATTTCAGCCACTTGTGACATACGGTCCACGCTTTGGTCCCTACTGTTAATAGAATAAAAATAGAAATTCAGTTTATACTTATTAATTTTAAAAAGTGGATATTTTTTACACAAAAGTATTACAAAAATAAGATAGTTATATGGATTTAAACAGTCAAAACTTCATAAAACAAAATGAGAAATAAAAACTAAGTCTTCTGAAAAATTAATTTTTTTAAGAGCAAAAACATTGAACTTACACGTTATGAAACATTAAATAAATTGGCAACTAACCAGTATAAAACTTTGTTGTCGATAGGAAAGTACTCTTGATCTGTCTATAAAGAAACTCTTCATCTTGTCCATTTATAAATAGAAAATGAAGATATTACGTGAAAAGAATAAGAAAAAAGTAAAAGAGGATATCATCCATGGCTCATTGCCACGATCATGCCCAAGGAGAAAAGAAAATTAGCCAATAAAAAAGGCCATGGTTTTTGTAGCAATATTTCAACAGCTGGTGGAATCATTAGTTAGGTTACTATTTTTATGTTCATGCTAGGTTATTTGCCACGTGTATTCATGCACAGTAAAATATGTATAGAAGTTAATGGGCATGTGTTAAGCCCATGAATCTTTATAAACATACTTTCACGCTAGAGTAACATTACAGATAATCATAAAAAAGCATAAAATCAACTTTTGTTAATGTGTATTTAAAATTAACTAACCTCAAGCGATGTAAACTATGCGTTAATATAAAATAAATAATATAATGAAACTGAAGCAATAAGTAAAAAACTTCATTCACTTCTAAAATATACAGACTGGAAATAACAGTCGACATGTTTCAAGCTCAAAAAAATATTAAACTCGTTTGTAAGACTTGCCAGACGTGAATGAGAAGAAATAAAAGGTATTTGAAATATAGAATGTAAAGTTGCCAACGAAAACATGAACATAACAAATTATGTGTCAAAATTTGAAATGTACAAAACTCGCACACAAAAAATCAGTTGGATTTAAGGGAAAATAAGGATGTGTTATTGGAATTTTATAAATTATTTCACGTACATTTAAATTTAAACAGTGCAACTATGTGAGTTATTTTTAAAACGCCGCATGAGACATATTTTCAAAATATTTAAATTGTACCAATTTAGGACTATATTCCTTGTAAAACATTTGAAATATAACGATATAGAGGTATGCATCTAACTTTTGAAATGTTTAAATATGTATGATCTATTCTCTTCTTCTATTTTACTTTGTAAAATATTTGAATCGAAACATTATAGGGGTACCTTCATTTTTATAATATTATAGGGTAGTGTAATGTTGTCTTACTTTTAAACTTTTTTAAATTGGGACCTTATAAGTGTGTGTTATTTGTGTTATATTTAATGCCATTTAATTTTTAAATTAGACATAATTCATTTCATGCTATTCAAGAAGATTTATAAGCATTAAAATATCTTGCAAAAGACTTATTAGCAAAGTTAATAAAATTAACGAAAAATGTCCATTAATATCTAAAAGAAATCACGTTTTATCGCATGGGCTCAAGCAATTTACTGCTCACTTTAAGTCCACCACGTTCAAATCATTTTGTTTTCTTTACAAACTAAAATTGGTCCGCTGCCAAATGTAGTTGTAAAAATACGAGTAATAGAATGTTATTGAGGAAGATTCAAAATACTGAATTTTTTTATTGTAAATTTGAAAATGATTCAGACATTTAGCTTGGAGAAATGTCAGAAAAATCTAAGTATGGATTTCAAAACTACTTTGTTCTAATTTCTTTGTTCTGTACTTTTCGCACTGTACATTCGACAGATTGATTTCAAAACATGCAGATCGTCGATGAGTTTTCAAACATGGACGTAACGTGCGTCTACAAAATATTACATGTGTGTTTACGAGAATGGACATGATTCGAAATGCGTGTTTACGAAATTGGACATAGCATTTGATTCTATTTTATACGCTTCTTTAATTAGTATGGTTTTTAAGAGTAAATTAATAAATCCTGATATATTCGTAATGTGGTATTATCCATTTATATGAATCCCTAAATTAGTCTTTTTTTGAAGACTTTTAAAGTCATTAAATGTTTTACAAAACTTAATGGATGTTTTAATTTTTAAAATAGCGGAAGTTAATTTAAGTTGCATGAATTTAAAGTTTTAAAACACATTTTATCGTTTAGAGCTTTGGTTGCAAAGCATAGCCTCACAAGTTGCATCTTTCTACACCGACCCAAAGTCTAGGGCATGGCCCTTTAATAATTATTAAGCATTCCGTTAACGATTTTGAATAAACGATTGATGTATGCTAGTGTTTAAATATACAAGGATAAGTTTACACACAATTCCACGCTTGGGTGTTATTTTCGGGTTAAAAACAAAAAAGGCGTATTTTTTGTTCTGTCCAATTTCGTTAATTAGCATTTCGATCTGCGTCCATTTTCTTCAACAGTATTTTGAGATATGTTCATTTTTCGTTTCCAGATTTAAAATCACGGCAACGAGATATTTTGTGAACGTATTTCAAATGCGTGCTTCCTTCTAAGAAATAAACATTGAACATTTGAAGATTATGCTATGTATTATACTTAGGTTCGAATTTTATTCTTACCGGTGTTTTTGTTCCACTTTCTAGAACATGATGAACCCTTAGGAATGGAGATAACTTTATAAATTCCTTCCACACTTTGTATGATACGGAGATACAACCAATGGTTAATTTTGTTTGAAGTAAATATAGTTCTTTCAATTTCGTACTCGCCAACAAGAGAAGGACATCATCTCCAAGATGCTGTGGAGAAATAGTCAGTTTCTGAAGATTGATGAAAACAGCTGGGTGAAGCATAGCGTATGGTTCTTTAGAACAATTAACCAATTTCAAAGTTCGTAAAGTTTCACAAGAATTATATGCCACATCATCCAAAAGATATTGGGCCTCTTCCTAAAGGTAAATGTCAGAATTGTTAAAAAATTTATATAGTTCTAAATAAAATATTTAAAAAACTGATAGATTCTTAAAACTTTTTTTTTTCGAATTCGACATACTGTTATGTCTTTGCTTGCTAATTTCTTTTTATAGAGAAATTTTTTTTCTAACTTTTTATATTTTTCTTGCTCGTGTCTTGAAAGAATTCTACTTTTTATTGGAATTAATTTTGAGGCATTTTTTCTAAAATTAAAATAACAATTAATTTGTGAAAAAAGATATCGTTAACCTAAATTAACGGCTAAAATCTAAACAGCACTATATTAAAATGTATAACCGGACTTACTGATAAAAAATGCTATTAACTGCAAAACAATGCTATCATGTTGTTTAAAATTTTTCCTAGTCAATTTAAAATAACTAAATTTTAAAATAATAAATCATTTTAGAAAAAGAAAGCATAAAGTGAGCAAATATATGTAGCTGAACTTTCTACAAATTAGAAAAATTAAAATTAATGTCCAAAAAAGTTGAGTGATGTAATTCATTGTTGATAATGTAATTCATTGCTCCCATATTTATATATACATTTGGCACCTATTAAAGTTGCAGCATTTATCATAATACCAGTAGTGCATATTGCCAAAATTGATTTAACATAATTGGCGTCAATAATAATATGGCAATGTTTAACATTTCTCCTAAGAAAATTAGTCTTTATTCATTTTGCCTTATAGTACCTACAGTAAATAGTTTTTTTTAATTTCATTTAGTACTTATTATCAGAATTAACTAAGCATCATTGGCATCAATGTCGATTTTTTTGTTCTACCTAAACGATTTTATACCATTTCTCAAATATTTTTTCTTTTTAGTATACAACCTTTTTTTATTTCAATTTGTTTATATTGCCGAAATTGATTAAGCACCATTGGTATTAATAATAGTATGCTGATTAACTATAAACAAAATTAAAACGTGGTTTCAAATTACTAATTTGTTGACGTAATCCACCAATACAATCATGCTGATGCTGATTATATCTGCTGATATCTGTCATGAAAAATAATTATACATTAAAGAACTTGCAAAAATTTTTTTTCATTGAGAGCTATAAGATAGTAACCATAACTGATGTAATCTTTTAAATATTTAAATTAAAGAAAAATCCTCAACAGCTATCTCATATTTATATATCGAGAGTTCTAAGCCAATGAAAAACTCTAATTTTATAACGGCTTAATCGAGAGAATTAACTGAAAATTGACGAATTTTAAGATCAGAGGCTAAATTTGACCCTTTTGCAGCTGCTGTCCCAATTTCAGGATGATGGAACGGATAGTTGTTTTGTAATAACAAAACACACAGACAGACAAACTTTGAATTTTATTATTATAGATAAAACGATTTTCTGTCCTATTCCTATTTTATAGTTCTTAATTAAATAAGAAAAATCTGCTCACATAAATTTTCTACCGATTTGCTACCGATTTGCATTCTTTTAAAATCCAAACTTGAAATGCTATTTTAATTAACGGAATTTGGAAATAGCTGGAAGTAATAATTTATTGTCAAATATTAAAGATAGAAATATTTTGAGTTCTTGAAAGAGGCTGTAATTAATATGAAATATAGTTATAACTAACGGTAGATTTATTAAACCGTAAAAAATTGTAAATGCATCAATGCAAATAATTTAAGCACAATTCTAAAGCACAGTATATTAAAATTTGCAAACCTTATTAATTTCTATTGAGTTTAAGCAATTTTAAAATTAAACTTTTGTAGTTATAAATTGAAATACTTTCTTAAAAATATTCATTATATATTGAACTTATTTGTGTAACAATTTAATAAGAAGTAATTACAGCTTCAATATTTTGTATTTCAAAAATTCATTTATGATATTAAACTATTTTTTGCACTAATTACTTATAGTGGTTTTAAACTACTCACAAATAAACTATGTAACGAATTGTTTGCTTTATTTAGTGATGAAAATTTTAAACCATTACGTATTTTTCTTTCGTGTATTGTAAACTAATGTATGGAAACCTTTATAATACCACAAATTTAATTTTAAAACATTAAGCTTATGAAACACCGGCCTTAAGCGAAATTAAATAAAATAAAATAAAATAAAGTAAATATTAATTCTAAAAGAATCGAAATGACTAAAGTTTGAAGAAATTGCGTTAAATTAGTTAACAGGAAGTAATTTCTTTAGAATAGTTATAAAGTTATTACAAATATAACTATTTTATGCCTTATTACTATTTTATGGATCTTAATTAAATCTGAAAAATCTGCATACAATCATTTTGTAATATTTTAAAATCCAAACTTGAAATGGCTGATTAAATTAACGGTATTTGGAAATAATTGAAAGTAAAGATATAAATTCAAAAGTTAAAGCTTGATATATCTTGTAGGATTTAAAAGAAGCTGCTATTGATACGAAATTTTAATTAATATAAAATAATTTATTTTAAGAAAATATATTTACATTTATGTAACATTAAAATACATTTCAGCACAATTTTGAAGCACAGTATATTAAAAATTCCCAAACCTTGTTCTTTTTATTGAGTCGGAGTAATTCAGAACTTTATAACATTTATAGATATAAAATTAGAAACTTTAATACATTCATTTGACATTAGAAATATTTTACCGGCCGTGATAGCCTTGTTGACAGGACACTAGACTCACGTTCGTAAGAACGGAGGTTCGAATTTAACCGGCCGAAGATTCCGCGTGTAGTAAATGGTAACAGGTGTACGTTAAATCTGTCATGTCACAAAGTCTTTTATGCCCCCATAACAAATTGTACCTTTAGGGATACTCCTGGAGAGAAATAGTTCTCTGGTTCAGGTAAAAATTACTATGTGAGGATGGATGAATGTATGATTAGATCCACCCTATACAAGGGTGTGACGTATGGGTGTGGCAGAAGGCAAATTCTCAGCCATTAATGGGGCCACTGGAAAACAAAAACAATTGTACCCCTTGCCTTAATGGTCTACGACAACAACGATAGAAATATTTCCGTAACGGGATAATAAATAATAATACTAGCTTCCATATTTTGTATTTAAAAAATTAAAAATACAAAAATAGAATGCGATTTAAAAATATAAATTAATAATAGATACAATTTAAAAATAGAATTCAATTAATTTACAATGAAACTGCTTAAAGAGTTAACTGCTTTATTTAGAGATATGAATTTTAAATATTTTAAATATCTTACTTTTCTTCCATGTTTTGTAATGCTATGAAAACCTTTATAATATCATAAATTACCAATACCATAAAAGTCTATTTTTGCGATATAAATATTACAAATATATTGATTTTTTGATTAATAAATCGGTTCATTAAATACTATGCTTAAATATATTATTTATCATAGACTCTTCAAATATGAATTTGCTTCTAAATTTTAAATTAGACCATAGCACGCTAGTCTATAATGCAATAATCTATACTAGGAGGCTTCGCCCCCTGCTTGCTCCCTCTCGCCAACCCCCAGAACTGCTTTCGCAGTTTATTTCGGATTTCTTCGCAATCCGATGCTCGCTTTGCTCGCTCATTGGATACGTTCTTAACGGCTAGCTTTTGTATACTTTTTTGAACACTGAAGTTCTGAAAACTTTTCACTGTAGAAAATTCTAAACCTGTGCATTTCAATATTAATTTGAAATTGCAAACAGTTCACATATTTTTCTTAATCACACTATTCTAAATTTCAATTGTTGCGAAAAGTAACTGTTGAAAGTTTTGTTTTTAAGTCTTTCCCACCAGAGGGCTAAAACCATGTGTTGTAAAACAATATGAAATAGTACTGATAGCCGGATGTAAAGCATCGGCTTCGATGAAGATTATTTTGTGAGAATTTTTTTGATAATTCGGTGAGAATTCACCCGATTAGACATATGATGCTCTCTGCGTGTTGTTGCGCGCCGAAGCCTATCAATTAAACCGTATTAGCGTTTTATATAAAATAGATTAGCCATCTGATGCTCGCTACGTGCTCTTGCGCGCCGAAGCCCATCAATTAAAAATGAAAACTGTTGCCAACGCGAGAAAAGAAATATCATCGGTTTTATTGATACATACGTATTAGCGTTTTATATAATACTAGGAGGCTTCGCCCCCTGCTCGCTGGCGCTCGCCAACCCCCGAAAATGCTTTCGCAGTTCATTTCGGATTGCTTCGCAATCCGATGCTCGCTTTTCTCGCTCATTGGATACGTTCTTAGCGTCTAGCTTTTGTATATACTTTTTTGAGCACTGAAGTTCCGAAAATTTTTTACTGTAGAAAATTCTAAACCTGTGCATTTCAATATTAATTTGAAATTGCAAACAGTTCACATATTTTTCTTAATCACACTATTCTAAATTTCAATTGCTGCGAAAAGTAACTGTTGTAAGTTTTGTTTTAAAGTCTTTAATAATTTTGTGAGATAATTTTATGAGAATTTTTTTGATGATTCTGTGAGAATTCACCCGATTAGACATATGATGCTCACTATGTGCTCTTGCGCGCCAAGCCTATCAATTAAAACGTATTAGCGTTTTATATAATATAGATTAGCCATATGATGCTCACTACGTGCTCTTACGATGCCGAATCCTATCAATTAAAAATGAAAGCTGTTGCCAACGCGAGAAAAGAAATATCATCGGTTTTATTGATACATGCGTATTAGCGTTTTATATAATATAGATAGATTCTCTTGTGTTATTCACTTATAACTACTATAAATTACAATCTTTTTTTTTAAGTTTCTGAAAAAAATATGGAAATTTCTAATATTTTGAATACGTAATTTACATTAAGTAATAAAACATAATATCTGAGCTAATTAAAAAATTTGTTTTTTGCATTTAAAGAATAAAGTAAATTTATGTTAACAGTCCGATCCCTTTGACAATTACCAAAGAAATTTTGATTGAATATAGACAATGAAAATACACGACACAACAAGCAAATATTTGTCTTAATAATGAGTCACTGGTTTTTTTTGAGAAATTTATGGGTCATTGAAATCGTAAAAATAAAACTGTTGGTCATTTTCTTTCTAAATTTACACTAATTCCTAAGAGAAGTAAAAGTTTTTACATGACAAATATCTGTCTAATATTTGCCAAAAAAAGTTTCTTTCGTTTATTATATCTTAAATTTTTTTCAATATTTTTTCAAAGTACCACGCAAAAGTGAATTCTGGATAAAAAAAAAATTAAGAACTGGTCGTATCTACAGCTACAGGGAAAAACTTATGACCTGAGATAATTTATAAAATATTTTCACACTGTTATATGTGTTTAACCGTAAATACAAATGTATTTCATGCAGTCTTATAATACTTCGTAGAATAGAATTCCGTATATTCTTTCTATCTATCTTCAATTCTTCTGTATCTTCAATTTATTGGAATAGACGTTTATTGACAAAAAAAGCATGCTGTCAAAATTTATTAAAACTTCACAAATAGTTTTCCGAAATATCATTAAGAAAAAAAAACTTTCTTATTTTCTCCCCATTGCCATTGATGTAAGGAGAAATTATTGTTTTTTACAACAGTTTTGCTAATAGATAAACGGACGCTTGAGACAGTCACGCTGAATTAAAACATATGAACACGAAGAAAAAATTTTTTTTTTAAAAATTGACGTGAAACATTGTTATTTTATTTAATGATATTTCTGAAATGTAAATGTAGTCGTTTTCACTAAAAATATTTTGGAAAACATTGCTCCAATTTAGATTTGAATAATTTGTGATTTACTTTGTTTCATTAATTATAACAATATTGTGACACTGACATACAATTATCCGTAGTATTGGTAGTATATGTATGTGGTAAAAATTATACATTAAATTTTATCACAATTAAATGGCACAAGTGTAAGTAAAATATAATTTACCTCATTTTAAAATGACCAGATTAAACAATTGGCTACCGCTGCATCAACTGACAATGAAAAAAAAACAGAGTAAGTTTTAAAGTTTACTAATACCACGTAAAGCAAAATCTATTAATTTCAACCGAAAAGAATATATAGATTTTATTTTAAAGCACGTTCCAGGAATTGGCGGTGAGTGTTACGTAACCCCAGCCTTTTTGACTCTTCAACTGAGAATTGAAGAACTTCTTACTTTTTTTTAATGTTAATCTTATACGGCATTTTGCTTAAGGCATAAGTTAAAAAATATTTAGAAGAAATAGCATTAAAAAAAACTTTTTATTTACATTTCATTGTGATTTACATAAATGTAATTTTTTTCTGTCAAATCTTTGTTTTAAGTGCTATACAGTTAAAACTTCTATGTAGGTTTATCTTGGATTTACTATTTAATACACCTCAAGCAAGTGTTTTTAGTAGCATATTTTATCAAATAATATATAACTACTTTCTATGAAGTGGTTTATAAACTAAAACATGTAATAATAAGTTGGCTTTCTGCGTAAGATATTTGAGACTCATATGCTTCTCTCTTCAGATTTGGCATGTTTCTGAACTACAGGAAAATATTTTTTTGAAGAGTCACGCTTTCTTTATAAATAAAGGAAAGAAATGGTCAAGAGTATCTAATGGATTTGCAAAAAGTCTACTTGCTTTGCATTCCTGAAGTTTAAATATCGATATAGTGACGATGGATCCTATTGCATTAAATTTCGATGTCAAGGATTGGAAAGAGTGAGTGATCAATTAAATGAATAGTGGGTGAATTTACAACCCGCTGAAGATCATTTTATAGAAACGTTCAGCAGAAAAGTCATTATAAAATACCTATGATATTTCTTTTTTTTAAGAGAAAGGTATGAAAGGAAAAGAGAGGTATTGAAAGTAAAAAGATTTTGTAAATGTGATTCTCATTCAAAATCTTCATTCAAGATTAATTTTTAAGGATTATGTTCGTATAGGAAATTAGAGAAAAAAGTAAAGAGTAAAAAGCAAAAAGCTTGTCTAATTATACCTCTTTTCATCCAAGTATTTAAAATCTATTTCGACATTTTCCATTCTCATGAAAAATAGTATAAGATAATAATAGTATGTATTTAGTAATAGATTGATGCAATTTACATCATACAACAAAGCGGTCGCAGAAAAAATAAATAGTACAAGTTCAAATAACGAGAGCTTTGACTTCCAAAGAGTAATAATCATGTTTCTAGTGAATCACCTCATTGGATTTCGAACACAACATTAACACTAGAAAGACATTGCTATATACCTAGAAAGATCGAAGGGACCAGTTTAGCTCCCTCGGGAGTGAATCAATATGGCAGTTAAAACTTTAAAATATAATCATAATTAAATTAATAAAAATACATAATGGACTTTATCATTGAGATTTTATGGTATTTTATTTCATTTGATTGACAAAACTAATTGATTAAACGGAAACCTGTCTTACCTAATAAACGTATAGAATAGTTTTTTTAAGATAATTGAGTTTCCTTTTATCTATGAATAATAATTGTAGAAACGCTAAAATACTCTTGTTTTCTATTCGTGAAACAACGGTATGTTATACATATTACACAAAAGTACAGTATACCCAAAACAAAATATATATCATATGTTTAAAATTTAATGGTTTGATATGTAAATAATTGTTGTGAGTTAGCTGCGAAAGCCCATACTAAGCATAATTGGTTAATTACTCAATCGTTTTTGTAACTATGAAAAATTTTTAAGAAGTTTTGAGATTTGAAACCAAAATGTAAATAATTTAATATCAATTTTGAGATTACAAGTTTTAAATTTGTATTAATGAGCTAATAAGGAATTCCCTTTAATTAATGAATTTTTTGCACAAAAAATATATTTATTATTATTTTTTTATAATAAAGAAGTTTCTTACAGTTTCCAAATATAAGTCTCGAAGAGCAAGGTGCTTGAGACCTCTCAAATCCATCATTAAGTGTTTTAATGCTTCAAGTAGTTTTCCACCTGTTCCAAATATTTTGTCTCTTCCTTGAGAATTTTCGGCAGCATACTCACAACCAAATGTGAAATCTAAAGTATTTATAAAGTCTAAAGGCTCGAATTTCTCCGAGAAATAAGACAGAATGCTCATAAATTCGTACAGATTGAAAAAGTTCTCCATCGGTCTTATGATCAGCTTGCGTACACCACGAATCACTCTATTCAGACATAACTGAGTTCGGTAATGGTCAAGAACAAATTGGTACCCCAAATAATAGTTGAACTTCCGTCTCGTTAGGGTTTTATCTTCTAGTATAAATACTTCCCAAACTTTTTTGGAATGAAATAAACGATACCAGTTCCAACACACCTGCAACAGAAGTATAACTTTAATTGAGTAGTTGTAATTTTAAAAATCTGTAACTTAAGAAATTATATAGAAATGAAAATTCAAGAAATTCACATTTATTTTTAAAAAAAGGAGGGCTTTTTTTATTGTATTGAAGGTCTACGATGCCATCTGAAAGATTTCATTCTTTACATTGTAAAGAATTCTGAATCAAATTCGGATAAAAAGGGCCGTAACTCACTGCTTATTGTAAAATACATTTTTACCGGAACAGGCTACGGAAGAAATAAACCGATATACCATAATTTATACAGTAATAATTGCCACAAAATCTCTGAATAACTCGAATAAATATTACTGCAAAAATTCTATATATTAGTATTTTACGGTAAAATAGATTTTACGGATAATGCATCCAAAGTGACTTCATATCCTATTTTGATCAGGAATTTTTTACAATGTAATTTTGCTTGGAATCAGGTTTTTTATCAGAAGCAGTTAGGAAATTACAAAATTATTGGTTACAAAACTTTGCACATTAATGTTATAGATTTAATCGATAAACTTTGAACAGTAATTGCAATAATCTTATGAATCATATGTTTACTCCTTTGTTTGCATGAAGAGTATTTGTGAATGAAGTCAAAGGATGCATTACTAAAAAGCGCGAAAGCATTTTCGTAATCAAAATTGAAGTAAATTGGCTAAATCAGCCAATTAACAAAATAAATGGCTCATTTAATAACTAAAAGAAGCATACTACACTGTAAAAAATTCCGGATCAATTGACCGTAATTATACTGATGTTACGGAACAAAAAATCTGATAAAATGTACTTTTTACAGTAATCATTACTGTGAAATCCTTAAATAATTCTAATTAAAAAATTATTACTCCGAAAATTGCATTGCAATATAGTATTTTAACGCAAAAGTGGATTTTACTGTGGAAAGGATTTTACGGATGGTACATCTAAAGTGTCACTATTTTATATCGTAACTTTATCTTGCATTTTTAACAGCTTATATGGTTTTATAGCTTACATTCATAAAGATGTGCAACTGATGTGCATTAAAAAAATACAATTATTTGATGCTGATATGTAAACGTGTTAACCTATATTTTTACCTGTCTGTTTTTTTTTTAATTAACCTTTATAGCTCGTCATTTTATTTCATCATACTAGCACACTTTAATACATTGGAGTTTAAGAAATTTTACACAAAATCTTCACTACAAAGCACACTTAAACATTCTTGAAGTAATGAACATACATAGAGGCAAGTTTTCTATGTGAAAAAGAAAGGTTCTAGAGTCAACAGATAATATTAAAAATTCAAAATCACAATAGCTTTCTTCAAATTTGCTGCTTTCTAATAACAGCATGCCAAATAGCATTTTTACCCAAATAATTAACGTTTTGTAACAACGTCAGTACAACCAGCCATGTGTATGAAGCAAAGTTTAATGCAATTATTTTCTCATCTCCATAATAATTACTTCCAAACAATGTACAGAGATGGTTAATAATAATTAATCTTTCGTCGACTGTATGAGTAATCTTCCATTAACAAATTCAAAGCACGTTTACGGGAGAACAATATTTATGCAATGTTTTTAATTTCTAATTTTAACTCACCTTACTTAGATAACATGGTTATTTCGAGGGTTATTAAAGGAACATGCTTCCTAACGATCTTGAACGTTACATTGCTCTGAATATTTGCAATCTTCCTTCATTAATCAAACGTGTTTATTTATATTTACCGCTACTCCTAAATTAGCCACAAAATGTAACATACTAGAGGAAAGATTGATTTGCACGTTTTGGATGTTTGTTTATATAAATATATTTGTTTACATTTCCATAAATAATTCAAATTTCCCATTTGAGTAAAGCACTTTTAAATGTTTAATTATATTAAAATTGTATTGACAGAAAAAGACAGTTTCATTTATGGTAATAAAATAGAGTTTGGGTACTTAACGCTTTAGTTATCGTATTATTAAAAGTGCATTGACTGTAAAAAAATATTTATGGCAAAAAAAGGGATATGGATACTTAGTTATTAAATGATCAAATCTATATCAACAGAAATAATACAATTGTTTGTATGGTAATAAAACTGAGTTATGGCACTTAACGTTTTAGTTAAAAATACAAATGGCAATGAAATATTTAGAAAATAAAATATAAAATTAAAAAATATTTTTATTAGATAAAATAAAAGTAGGCAGAAAGCTTTGTGTGACATGTTTAAACATTTTCATAGCAAATTCTTTCCAAGATTTTAAATAAGAAAAACTGAAAACTTCATCAATATTATTATAATGAAAATTGTCCCAACAACTTGAATCATCATCTATGTTTAAAAAACTATTCCGCCAATTTAAGAACGTTTAATCAAATTATCTTAAAAAGAAAGAATAAATCAAAGAAAAAAAATGAATAAAATCTTATAAAGAAAATAAACTTTAATTAATTCGAATATGACCTTCCTTGCAGTTTTCTCTTTCTTTCTCTCTTTTTTTTTAAGTTTAGGAAGTGGATAATACATTACATTCTTTTCTTTTTTATTGAACTTAACTTGATAGCATTTGGGTTTAGATTTTATTTTTAGGTATGACAATTTCAATCTTTTTATCTTCACTTTCAGTTTACAATGAGCAACGTTGAACAGCCGGCCCAATTCTGAGTTTATGACTAACAATATTTAACTCCGTTTCCTTGTGATGCTGAATCCAATACAGAAGGCAAATAATTTCCTCGATCAAGCATTGGGACAAACTAGCCACCCTTTCAGAACTTTTTGATTGGACCAACCCACATTTGCATTACATGGTCCCATTACCTCCCATGGTCACCCCGACGGTAATAAGATTTTAACCCATAATCCGTCTAACACTGAGGATATTTCAAATCAGTTCAGTGGTTGGTGACACTACAGAGCAGAGTTCATATTAAACAGCCACACCAAGATTCAGATGTAAATCAGCTGATTGAGAGACAAGAGCTCTATCTTCTGGACCACCTCTACCACACTAACTCACTTTTTACAATTGCTACTGAACAGCTGACCCAATTTCGAGTTTACGACTACCAATTTCCAACTCCATAGCCTTGTAATATTGAACTCAATGTAGAAGACAAAGGAACTCCTTGATCAATAGTGGGAGTAATTTGCCTCCATGGATTACTTTTTGACGGAACTAATATGAACATGCATTACATGGAGGAGAATTATGTCAACACTGTGATCGGTGCGAGACGGGTGTGGAATTCGTATGGACCAGCCATCGATGAGTTTCGAACCCGGGTTACCTCATTGGGTAGTGAGCGTTATATCCCTTGAGTCAACACGGCTTCTAACTTACTTGCTTATATTTTTCTTAAACTTTTATATAAAGTCACTTTATGCAAGTGCTTTACGAACCGGTGACTGAAAATAATTTGAAGATAAAATATATCACCGCAGTGAATCTGAACAATTCGAGAAAATAAATTATAATAATGAAATGTAATAATAAACAATAATAAGCAAATCTAAAAAATAAATCTTCTTTTGGAAATAAATTTAAACAAAAAAAGTATGAATCCTTTCACAATGAAAATTTAGCTCTTAAATTTTGCATTTGCAATCAATATTTTTAGGAAACGAAACACAATAATAAACAGAATAAAACTAATCTAGAATATAAAATTTTAAATAAAATACCTATATATTTCCGATTACTTAAAATCTTATTCTTTATATGTTTCACACTAGAATAGATTAAATAGAATTGTTTTCAGGCGAAGGAAATAAAATGATTGAAATCTTAAATAAAATACAATATCATCATTTGGTTAGAGAAGAAAAGAAATATTAGTGAAAAAACTGTTTATAAAATGATTGCTTCCATTTCGTCTCCTACATAGAGCTATTGAATTATTTTATCATCTAAGCTTCATTAATTTTAACAATTTTCTTAAAAAAAATACATACGAATAAAGTAGATAAGAAATAGTATATCTTACCTGCGAAGCGTTATATCTCTCTTTTATCGAAAGCCTAGAAAAGATATCTTCCAATAAGATATCTGGAAGAGCGTTCCACTGTGAATAGGAAGCCTCGTCGGACTCATCCTTTTTGGATTTCACTTTTTTATGGAGGAAAGATGAAGACTCTTTGGGTACTCCAAAGTCGAGTTCAACCACTTCTTCCTTGTCTGGGTTTGAGAAGACCATTGGGGGTAGGTTGCAAGACATTTTGGATCTGGAATTCACAATTCATTATTTATTCAATATTTGATAAATACGATATTTTAAAATGTTTTTGATTTAAACATTTAACTTTCTCTTTTCTTTCGATTTTACACGTCTAACTAACTATAAAATTTGATGCCAAAAATTGTAAATAAATGCAATTTGGAAAAGGAATGTAGAAATCATTTTGAAAAATTCTAAATATTTTTAAGCTTTCCTTAAAAACTTTTAAATTAGGATTGCCATTGGTTGTTTTTATTCATGTTTGTTCTTTATTGTTTGTTTTATTTTACGATAAAAAAATTAGTTTACTATTACAACGTATTTCCTTAGATGTTCATTATTTGTTTACTTATTAACTGAAAAAAAAATTCATTTTCAACTCCTGTCATTAAATATCAACTCTAATTATTATGTATTTACTTTTTAATCAACTATTACTTTTAATTCATTTTTCAATACAGTATAAAACTTGCAAAGAAAAAAACATATTTTTTTAGAGAATTTTCAAATTTAATTTTTTATTCAAACTTTTAAACATTATTATTAGGTAACTAGTATTCATCTTCAGCTTTTTATTGTATTAACCAGTGGCAAAACGTGTATCAATAAAAGTAGCAGATTTTATTTGTAGTCAACTTCGCATTTTAACTATTCATTCGTAACTATCATTATTTATTAATAGTGTCAGTAAATACATAATTGGAGTGAAAATATTCTGATAAATTCTTTTGAACAATAAACTGAAAACAAAAATGCGAATAAAACTTGCTAGTTTGAATCTAACTTAATTGATCACTGCTTCTTGTTGTTCGTCACTTTTAATTTCTGTATTAGTAAATAGTTCAAAATGATCTTTGACAAAACTTAAAAATCAAAAAAATTTTGAAAATGTTTGCAATTGCAATTTTTTAATATTTTTAGTAGTTGTTGTTAGAATGTATTAACCAACAAACAATAATGTTTCAGCATCAGGTTTTATAAAGAAATTATGTTAAGTATAGAGGCGTTAATACAAAATGAAACCATTTGTCTGAGGAGTTGTTGTTTATGTAACCAGAGAGAAATAGCCACTTCTGCGTTTACGACTGCCGATGTTCAGTTCACAGTCTTTGAAATTTGAACCTTATCCAGAAGACAAGGGGACTCCTGAATCAAGCAATGGGAGAAACTAGTCTTCGTGGAGAACTTTTTGATAGAACTAACCGGCATCTGCGTAACATGAAGAAGAAAACCACGAAAGCCTCCCATGGTTAAATCTTTAGCAAGGCATGGTTAATCTTTACCTATCTAATGACATCAAATTCAAAAATATCCACTGAGAGAGATGCCTCCCCCCCTCCACGGTTAAAGAATTTGGTGTCTCCGATTTTTTTTAATTAAACACTTCCAACATGCCACTTTTTATTTACTTAATATTTTTATTATTTTCTCCACGTGTCAAGTGATATTCAGGTTATATCCGCTTTAATGTATTGGCATCCTATTTTCAATCACGATTATTATCACCATCTGTACATTAAAATTCAAATACTTGTAACTTGTAAGTAATTTATTTTCTGATTTTCTTGTAAGTAAATTCTTTCCTTTCTTCTGCTATATATGATATTCTTCTATTTTCTTCTTCTATTTTCTAAATTATTTCTTCAAATCAGCAATAAATAATGAGGCGTATATTTATATTTTTATGTACCCCTACTCTTAACTTTAGGGGTATTCTTAACTCCAGGTTTATTAGGTAGAGTTTTCTATCATTAAACGCATAATTTTTAAAAAAAATTCCCAGAAAATATTTCTAGATTTCCCTTATGCAGTGCGTATTTCAAAAAGTATTCAACCATTATCATACTTTCTGGACACCCTGAATAATATATTCTTCTTATATAATTCTCAATTCTGAATTTTCAAGTAACTTTCTTCTAACTTTTTAAAACTCGCTCTTCTGATTCCACCATATCATAAATAAAAAGGAACTCCTTAAGAAAACCTTAAATAATACAATTTACTTACAATGATATGCAATACATTAGAATGATCAAATAATAAAATACTTGTAACTAACTTAGTTGCAAAGAAAGCTATGAATTGCTTTCTGCAAAGTCCCTCAAACTGCAAAAAATAAAAGTCGATCTACCGTCGCTTCAGGAAATAAGTGATACACAAACACGTGAATGGAGTTTTTTGACCTGGAAGATACAGAATCCTGTTTTCCTAAAAGTTTGGCGAAACTTTTCCAAAGACTAAATAAAATTTACATTTATTTAATTCCTTTTGTCTCTTTTTTACTTTACTTGCTTCCTTTCTTAATGCTTTCTTTTTTCTCTTTTACAATCTGTTTTCTCGCTAACTTGAATGTTGGGTAGCTGCCAGTTTTACCCAACAAAGCGAAGAAAAGCGGTGTGGGCTATTTCTATAACTCAAGCTGGAAACAAAGAGTTAAAATTAACCTTTTTTTTATTTTCTTTTGAATGAATGGGTGGCTGGTTGCACATTTCCAGCATGTTAAAATAGAAGTTGTTTAAACTTCTCTACTGAATTTTTATGATTTGCTATGATTTTAAAGTCGCCATAAATAGTTAACTTTCTCTAGTTTTTTTTTTAAAATAGTTTTTGGAACTAAATAATTTTAGTTCATTCTACATTATTATGTGGAAACAATCGTCTTTTTTTAACTGGGAGTAAATAAATTTTTTTAAACTTCTATGCTAAAGAAAAAGATTAAGATTTATTTCATTTTGAAATGATTTGCGATAATTTTTTAATGCAGATTGTTTCATGTTATCAATTGTTTCATGTTATCATTACTGCAGTAATGGTTTTCAATACAAAAGATTTATTGAAAAATGATTTAAACTGTAAATGAAACAGAATAGCGTCGAGACTCAATCCATTAAATCTACAAATTATTTAATTTCTTGCAGCTGACAATTAATTGCCTTATTTTTCGTTCCCAATCAAAGTGATTTTTTTACTTCATGAATTACTCATTCATAAAAGTTTTGCCACTGGGAAAAAAAGTTATTTACATCTTCATGAACTACTCAAGTATAAAAGTTTCGTCACTAGAAAAAAAAATTAATAAAAAAAATAGCTGTTTTACTGTCTAAACAAACAAAAATCCACCAACTTTGTATAAATTACCGACGAAGCTATCTAACTGTGTATAAAATTCAAAGACCTTGCTATCCAACTTATTAGTGATCAACGCCAGCAAGATTGAATCATAACTACAAGCTCACTACACGTTCAAATATTAAGTTGTTACCTGGAATCACCAAATTATAAATTAAAAACATAAAAATTAACCAAAATATTACTTAAAAACAAATTTCAGTCGAGAAATTTAGAACTACTGGATGCAAAAAACAAAACAAGAACGAATAACTGAAATGAAATAACGATTTGTGCAAGTTTTTTGCATGGATCATATTATTTTCAAATAAACAAAATATAAATAAAAATGTCTATGTTTAATCATGATTGCATTAAAAGCATCATGTCAAATATGATATAAATTCATAAACTAATTATCAGAGAAGTAAATATTATCCCGTTTTATTAAATTTAATCGCAGAAAGAATAGTGCAAAGCTTGAAATAGTTAAACAATGAATATTCCACGTATAAGACTCTAAATTGTTTGATTTCTAATGAAAATTATAATTTTTTTTTACCAGCACTTTAATGCATTTAATTTGGGGAACTTAACATTCGTTCTGGAAGCGTGCATCCCTCTGAGTTAACGATGACTTTCGAATATAGATTGTTTCAAAATCAAAAAAGATTATTTGACTATTTTGTAATTTAATCGAAATTGTTTGCTTTAAAACATAAGTATTTTGTCGTAAAATGATTTAAGTTTATCACTGAATCACACTAAATTTAGTAATGAATATTTTGAAGAGTATTAAATTTTAGTCCTTGGTGGGTTGTTGAAAAGCGTTTGAAAGTTTGATAAGAGAAATCAATAAAAAAAATTCACTTTTATGGACATTAACACTACTTTTTTGAATAAGGATTATTAAATTTTTTTTTAAAGAAACGTAGAGAACTGTAATAAAAATCTTTGTTAAAATGTATAGCTACAAGTTTTTACGAGTTTATGTTGTATATCATGTGTACGCATGATATTTCTCTCATCTTTTAGCAATTTTATGTGAACGCAATTTCACTAATTTTAACAATATTTATTTCAAGAAAAATACATACTGAAAAGTGCTTAGTTACATATGATTTGCAAATAATAAAACATGATTATATTAACAAATAATTTTTAACAAGGTCGGAATTAAGATTATTTTGAGAAAAAGTTAATTGCTATCAAGACAAGACTAATATTTTTTTCAAAGAGAAGGCCGTTCGAACTAGGGGAAACATCTATTGTCGATTTGAAATTATCCATAGCAATTTGAGTTGAAATTTGGGTTACGACTTGCGTACACGAGGATATGTTTAGTAACTCCACAAGAAAGTTCTTGAGAATTATATACCTAATAGTATCCTAGTTTACTATAAACAATATATAAAAGTGTGTGGCCCAGAAGTTCAAACTTCGAGACATGCTACTCATATTTGAGATGGTAAATATCTACTGGTACGAACGGGGAAAAAACTGGAGAATAATTGCAGGAATAGTACTAGCCTGAATTCTTTTTAAAATAGGTCAGGTCCTTACATTGGCTGTCGAATCAATGAAAAAGAAGAAGTAATATGAATATTTTTATAATTATTACACTGTTGGAGTTTTCTTTTGAAAATTATGGTAAAATAGTTAACAGCAGTCTGTTCATCCAATTAAACGTAAAATTTTCGGAAATTAGAATTCTTTATCTTTTCGGTTTTGAAACTGTTTACAAATAGTAATTATGAATACAAAACTGTATGATTTTCAACCATTTACAAATAGCGTGTTTTCAAAACTGTAAAAAAAGACATTTAAATTGACATTGAAACTAGATAACGATGGGACTCGAATCCCCGTTCGGTCGGCCACGAGACTGACAAATTAGCCCTTTTGGCTATATAACATCTACGCAGCTGCAAGCTACAGTAGGTGGGTCTATTTGGTGCTATAAAATTTTGGATGTTTAACCGTATTAGTTGAAAGCAGTTAGTAAGCGGTTATTCTCTCAATTTACAGTTTGAATATCATTTTATTTATGGTTCTTATACTGTTTTGTTTGAATACAGGGTGTCTCAGTTAAGCGTTTCAGAACTTCTAAGAGGGGTAGGGGGCACCCTGACGACTCAAAATCCTATAGCAATGTGGGGTCGGAAATGCTTTCCTGAAGCGGTGACGTACACAGAAGCACCATAAAGAAAAGAGACCGTAAGTGAAAAATCGCTATAATAATACATTGAAAAAATTATATGGCCTCCTCGGTCACCCGACCTATCATGTCTTGATTTCTGGAGTCATATGAAAACACTGGTTTATGACACCCCAGTTGATAAAGCTGGTTGCAAGAATCGCAGTAGCTGCCTGCGAGATATGCCTGGAGTATTGCAGAATGTTCGAATGTCCATGCGCCGGAGACGTGAGGTGTACATTGTAGCAGGTGGCAGAAACTTCGAACACTTACTTTAGCCCATGCACCATATAATTTTTCAATGTATTATTATAACGATTTTTCACTTACGGTCTCTTTTCTTTATGGCGCTTCTGTGTACGTCACCGCTTCAGGAAAGCATTTCCGACCCCACATTGCTATATGATTTCGAGTCGTCAGGATGGCCCCTACCCCTCTTAGAAGTTCTGAAACGCTTAACTGAGACACACTGTATGGTAAAAAATCGATTAAATCAATTAAATTAACCATTTTTTCACAGAACATTGTTTCATATTAGGCATGAAAAATAAAAAATTTAAACGAGCTCCAGAAGTAGCCCCAAAATTCATCTGAAATAATTTAATATGATTGGTTAGTTGTTCGTAAATTTATATTTACTTTAAAATATTGATTTCTTGATTGTTTCAACAGTTTAGGAAGAAGATAGAAAAAATGTGACAAAAATTAAGGAACTGCGAATCAGGAAAGCACGTGAAGAAAATGTGTGACAAAAATATTATTTATCATGCTAAAAAGAACAAACAAAGGTAGCAAAAGGTCATCTATTTAATTAATACTCAAATCTGAAGCAAATAAATCTGCATTTTTTAAAAAGAACCATATTGAACATTAAAAAAAAATATTCTGTTAAGCAGCGTAGTAATTAAATTTGTGCCTTACTAAAACATCTGACGCAAATATTTAAGCTTTTATATCTTTGATGCGTAAAATTAAACTTTAGTTCAAATCAACATACAACTTACATTATTCAATGTAAAAATAGTTATACTTTTAGCAAAAGACATGTCATGATGTTAACAAATTTTTAATGATGTGAGGGCAACATTATTGAGCACTGAGTTTACTTACTATACAAACAATATTTCAAGTTGTAGAATTTTAAATATTTTTTGATGTTATACATTAAGCAAATATTAAATTATTTTTTTTTTTTTGGCAAAATAATTTTTTTTAATTTTTTTTTCCTTGTTGCATAGTAAATTATTTTGAAAACAAAGTTCCTTATCAGATGGGCTCCTTTAGGTTGTTAATTTACAATTCAGTGGCCTTTAGCACCTCGCTCTCTGTTTGAGGATTTTTGTCTTGGATCTAGTTAGTCAGAATGTTAATAAAGCTTTTATTTCTTTAAGAACTTAATACCAGAACTAAAACAAATCCAAAAATCGTGATTTTATTTCTTTTGGAAAATTCCATGTATAAGGAGGGTCGTTAAAGGCCGCTAGATTGAAAACTCGCCTCCTGACCGTGGTACCATTGTTTACTTCTAAAATGCAATTGCTTGAAGAACAAATTCTAGCAAAATGAATCAATCACTTTATTTCTTGTTTCTATGTTTAAATGGCTTTTCGAAATTAAATGTATGTTAAAAATAACTAGCGTTTAGAAACTGTAAAGTAAATATAATTTCACATACCTTTATAGCTTGTAACAAGTAACAACCACATCCTTCAGCTACTATTTTCTAATTGCGATTCCAACAAAAACAAACTGAGGGGCATTTTGGCTAGTCTCCAGTGACTGCGTCTCACTCTTTCGCAACCTCGACAACACCTTGAAAAAGAAAAAGAGAAAATCAAATCTCAGCAAATATCAAAATGCATTACGTAAGCTTTCATAACCATTAACGATAAACAGTGCCACTTGAGATATTTTCAATTTAGGTTTCAGACATGCAATTTTCTCAAATTTAATAAACTGCATTGTTTTGGATGTGATCCAACTGGTACACAAACTTGAAGGCGTGTGAATTCGTGAAGATGTTATCGAATAATGTCAAGTGTTTATCAGCTTTGTGTTATGTAGGAATCTCGTAAGTCATACATATTTTTCAAGTGTGAAAAATATTTTTAAAAAAATACATAAAAAAAGTAAAATGAGAATTAAAAATTGCGCTAGAATAATAGTCCTAGATTTAGTCATTATAAATATTAAATTGCTTAGTTAGGATAAAATCTTTCTAAAATGACACATGGTAAAGTGAGTCTTAGTAGAAGAGGGAGTCAGCCATAAGCATTTTAACACATTTTAAATTTTACGCGAGCACGTAATTATTCAACTGAAGCAATAAGCCAAATCAAGTTAATATATTTTTTTAAATGCTAAAGACTGAACAAGTTAAGCATTGTTATTTTTTAATTCTTCTAGGATTGATTTTTTGCTATTCTAAGATTATAAAAATCGAATATAGCATTATAAATAAAATTAAATTAACCTTAATATTTTCATTCACTTATGAAAATTTTACTGAAAGCTAGTTTTTACTTAATGTGCTTAGTTTATGAGAAAAAATGAATAAATACATATAAAAATTAAAAAAAATAAAACACTTACAGCATATGAAACAATATAAGATGGGAATGGGTCACGTTTGAAAACCCTCAAGTAAAGTAAATGCATTAAAACACGTCTGAATATAATTAACTTATAATTTTTAGATTAAATCATGTTTGAAAGATAAAATTTAAAACGTAACTAGATAATATTACTGTAACTAATAAATAACGTTAAGATCAATTTACCGTTTCTTGTTTTCCAGTGGGACCATCCATGGTCCAGAATTCAACTTCTGTCACACCCATACGTCTCTCCTGTTTATAGGGCGGACCCATTCATACATCCATTCATTCATCCACAGATCATAATTTTGACCTGAATCAGAGAACGATCAATCTCCAATTCAGAACCCCTAGAGGTATTGATTTATTATGGGAACATGGAGGACTTTGCGACACGACATATTTAACGTGCATCAGTCACTAATTTACTACACGGGGAGACTTAGGCCCGCGGGGTTCGGACTCATGAACTCTCGGACATGGGCCCAGTGCCCTACCGACCAGGCTATCCCGGCCTACAAAAAGCCTTATTTTCATATTTTGAAGACTTTTTGAAGACTCTTTAAACAACATTGTAGTTTCTATACACATATTTGAAGAAATCTTCCGTAATTATCTTTTTAAAAAAACTGATTAATAAACACAATATTTTTGAGCGAAATTTTGATCTGGGCATGAGTAGTCCTGGGCAGAGGGGCAGTTGCCTTTGATTATGGCCTCGACTGCATCTTATACATGTGATTACATGCATAATTTTCTTTTGTCTTATAATATAGAAATACCTGCTGTGTTTTAACTGAAATTCTAGCATTTCTAAACTTTCCATTGAGTTAGAATGTGGGTCCAGTCTATTGGACCAGGTGATTTAACTTTTTTCTAGAGAAAAATCATGTATAAAAAAAGTGGTGCATCCATAACTTTTCAAGAATGATAAATTGCATACCACTAAAAAAATCCTCTTGATCGAATCTGGAAGTTTCTAGATCAAACAAATAAGCTCCATCAAGCCTTCGAATCTTATCTATTTGGTCTTATCATACTTTTCTCTACATCTAATTATTTTTGAGATAGAAACCCTAACTCGTCCATGATTTAATCTAATGCATTATGAGCAGCTTTATTTTGCAGCATTGTCAATTTTCCGTAACTAAAGATCCCTTCTAAAGATGTCGCTGGAGAGGCAGGAAAATAATGAGGGTGGGTATCAATTTAAAAAAAAAAGTGGTAAAGGTTCTCAATTTCTTTGAATTCATTAAATATATTTTTTTTATTAAAACTTTTTTAAGTTGTGCAATAACTGTGTATTAATCTCAATTAGAAAGTGAGGCATAACTTACTTTTATTTCCGGGGTATAAAAAGCATCAAATGCTGCCAAATATTTTAAAGTAATCTTTTTTATAATATTTCCTTTTATTTTTTTTTCCGAATTTTGAAAAAAAAATTAATTAAAAATATGAGATTTCTACTTTCACATTTTGCAATGCTAAAAGCAAATCGTGGTAATGTTACATTAACTGTACATATTTCGAATCCTTTTTACACAAAACTAATTTAACTCAAAACAAAGTAAATTGAATTTATTTAGTTAAATCAAGAACGTTACTTTCATAATTTTGATTTTTAAAAATAAACGCATTTGGAAAATTTGATGAATTTCTTTAGTACACTCATGAAAAGAAGGAATATCACAAAAATATGAAACAGTAAGTTATTTAAAAAAAACATGCATAGAAAAAATATTCCGGTTTCCTCATAATATACGCTTTTACATATATATGCAAAAACTTAAATTGTGAGAGATTAGCACGTTTAGTTTTATGTTTATAAATATACAACAAAATGCTAGTTCCACGCATAATTTTTCGTATAAAATACACATAGCATTTCAATAAAAAACGAATATCACAGCTCAGTATTGCAAAAACTACATATTTTAATATAATAAAAACTAAAATAGGATCAGAGAATACTAATATATATATTTACCGAGAAGTATTAAAGACAATTTATTTGAAAAAAGCAGAGAGCTCTCGTTGGATTAGCATACATTTTACAAATATATCACTTCCTCGAGTCATCTAAAATCTGATTTCATTGATTTGTGACCCTCAGTTCTGAGAAGTATCAGCATGGACCTGGAATTTCACTTTACATAACTCACCTATTCAGAATCTTCCGCGAGAATTTCCTCTACTTAGTATCACAAAATCCGTAACGTGAAGCAAAAATCATTGAAATATGACGGAAGTATAAATTTGAGATCTTTATGTTTAGATATCCTTTTCAGAAAGAACACACTTCTCTTAGAATCCCTGGCGAAGACCGGGAAGTTGTTTCCTTCAGTTGAATGCAAATGTTGGATACAAGATAGGGAGCATTCGTTTCAACAGATGTTGTGAAATGCCACATTGTTGAGATACGAAGCGAAAGAAGTCAGTTGTATATGTTTGGTAATTTGGGAAACTTCCTGCAGTTTTAGTTTTAAAACATTTTAAGAAGAAGACTTTTTAATAAAATGTCTAAAGATCTCGTATGGATCTTATTGTTCGTGTGATAAATTTTATTTTTAAGCATAATAACTGTTAATAAACGCACATACGGGTCAAAGCAGTTATTCAAAGAAATATATAAACATACAATGTATGCATGCAATATATATATATGAATATAATACAACAATTAACAGTCTTTTGATTGGAGATTTAATATTATACCAATAAAAGAACTCCTTTTTAGAAAAAAGTTAATAAGTAGCATTGCTGCTAGCACTTTAAAATGTCTTTCATTAGCATTGACTGTTGTGTATATTTAAAAAATTTAATTGAATTTCAAAATGTCATTTTCCTGGTATGTCACAAACAGTATTTCCAATAATAAAGCCTTAAAATTATATGTGGGTGATTCTCACGAAATATGACAATATACAGCTCCAAGATCTAATACTATACTACTTAAGGGACTTTTTTCTTAACTTCAATAAATAGCATTGCTGTTAGTATTTTAAAATGACCTTGTACTAGCATTGACTGTTGTGTTTTTAAAAAGTTTAATTGAATTTCAAAATGTCATTTTCCTGGTATGTCACAAACAATATTTCCAATAATAACTAGCTTCAAAACTTCCCATACATTTTTCAATGACTAATTATTTTTATCTCAACCGTTGTAAACATTTCTAGAATAAATGCAGAGGGTATTATTTCCCAAAAATTTGTTGAAAGTAGTTTTTTCTGTCAATAATTTGTTTGTCACATGAAAATCAGTTATTCTCCTGGCAACTTTTTCTTTCGTAATTTATAACCAAGATGTATTGACCCAGCAATCAATATCTTAGGTTAAGAGATTGATTAAAATACCATCCAATCAGAATATGTGTTATTTCAGAGATAAGGAACCAACTTTCTGGTTCAAACTCTATTTTAAAAACTTTACAAGGAGAGTAGGTTTTTATGTTGTAATTTTCCTGTCTTCTTAAAATCATTAATAACATGCACTACATAGATTTACTTGAGTTATTTCAAGATATCCTGCTGTTTTCTGCGGAAAATAAACTTCTTAGGCCGTTAAATTAAAGTTAAATGCTGCAAAATAGCAAATTGTCATTAGCCTGACTGTCATTTTCCTGGCTTATGAATGCCAGTCACCAGAAAAATTTTGAAACAGTCTAATGTGAAGAGGGAAAGCAAATATTACCCAAATTCCCAGTTGATGTAAGATTGTAATATGCTAGTGAGTAATCAAAGTTATTTATTTGTTTGACGATTGATTATTATACACAATTTGTTTCTGTACATATCAACAACAAAAACGTTTTTGATTCTTTCTACAGTGGATAAAAAAATTAATTTAAACATTTAATGGTACATCTAACGCAAAGGCTTTAGGTGTATTACGTTAGGAACATTACTGTACAATTTAATTCTGTCATAATCTTTAAACTCTACATGGGTGTATAAATTAAAAAATGTAATAAAGTTGTAAAATAAAATAATTTGAAATATTTTAAATTGAAATAATATAATAAAAAAAATTCCGATGTAAATTATCATAAAATTAATTTTGCTAGGTTATTTTAAAAGATGGGGCCTAAAAACTATCCTGGAAAAATAAACTGAGAAAAAAAACAGATGCCGAGAAGAAACGGTATGTTTTAATTGTTCACAATAATTATTTTTATAATTTATTTTCATAAAAAGTTGAAATTAATTTTTCAGCTTAGTCTTTTTGAGTTTCTTTATATGAGTTACTCATTTTTAGCTGTTTTCTTAACTTCTAAGCTAATATGTCATTTTCCTAGCATTCAAAATTTGGTGAATTTCTATTTTTTTTTTCTTGAACAAATGTCAATAAATTACACTGTTGTTCGTAAGATGTAAGATATTAATAAATATAACTAAATAAATATACAAAAAATTTTAGATTGTATTTTAGACATATATATATATATATATATATATATATATATATATATATATATATATATATATTGCATACATACATTGTATATTCACTATACGCTGGTATACACAGAGATATTATAAACATTTTGATCTTTAACCATGCGGATTTTGCTGGTTTGACATTTAAATCTTTATATTCCAGATAACTTAGAATTATGTTGAATACAATATAGTTAGCATTTATTAAACAAATGTAGCGAAATCTTACATTGGTGAGATATGGAGCGAAATAAATCAACTGTGGGTTTTGGATAATTTGCTGTTATTTTAAAAAAATATAAAATTTTTTTCAACGACATCTAATTAAAGTTTTCAAACACATAGTATATATTCACAGTATATATATTCATTGTATATATGTAGTCTGTATTTACAATGCATATTGACTGTGCACTCATATATACCGATATATTGTAAATAGTTTGATCTTGTTTGAATTTTGTTTTCTTAACACTGAAATCTCTATTTTCCAGATCATTTAGTATTATGTTGGAAGCAAGATAGGGAGCATTCATTTCAAATGGTGTGAAATGCCGTATTGTTAAGATACGGAACGAAAGAAGTCAGGTGCATATGATTAATAATTTGAGAAACATTTTACAGTTTTAGTTATAAAACTTTTAAGGATGAAGGCATTTTAATAAAATGTCTACAGCTCTTATATGGATGTTACTCTTCGTGGTATAAATGTTATTGTTAAAAATATAATCTGTTAAGAAATATACAGTCTTTCGTTTAAATATTAGACATAGAGTTTGTTGATTTAAATTGGAATCCCATTTAGACTTATATTATTTTTAAAAGTCATAAATTTTCTGCTGTAATTACTATTTTTGCTAAATAGTTAAGCGATTTCACTAATTTATTTACAATAATAAACATCTTTATTATTTTATCAAATATTTTTAATTAATAATCTCTTAACATCCATAAAACTTTTTCAATTTAAAGTGTAAGAAGTTTTTTCTCCGCATTCAAATTAAAAAGGTGTTGGATATACTTATCTCAAGAAAAAAAAAGAAATGAAAAGAAATTATTGTTAGTGATTCTTTAAAATTAGGTATTTTTTTAACTGAAAATAATGAATACATGAAATGACTGTGATAAAATAAAAATTTTAATATAATAAAGTATTTTTTGATTATTATTTGTATTTCTAAAACCGAGCAAAGCTCTATTTAATTATTGTATAAGAATATTTATAAAATAGTATAATCAAGATGGATGTAAAATAAAACCATATGTGTCAATTTAATTAAAAAAATCATTAATTTTTAATTTCAGCTATAACTTCTTCAAAATAATCTTTTCGTATTTAAATGTTATAAAGCATGCAGAATTTACAAACATAGAGCTTCCCCTATTGTTTATTTCCAATTCACGCCATTTCTTGCATTTAGAATATGTATCTATACATTAGCTATTTTATGTTCACAATACATCAATATTACTTGCAATACTGTTACAATAGTCTATCTGAAATATTAAAGCAGTGCTCAATGCATTTGAAATAATTCAAAACTACAATAGAAAGACCATTAGATTTCTATAAAATAAATACTAGATACTAGATAATAAAACTAGAAAAATAAATAATTACGCAATTAGTACGTAAAATTCTTTAATTGCTTTTAAAGATAGGTTCAGTTTCAATTATTTATATTTTGAAGGCTTTGTTTGCTCAAACATTATGTAATTCACTCCATTAAAACCATCAAATATAAAATGCCTAACTTACACATTACTGCTTTTGTATTAGATGAAAAATAATATTTAACAATAAATCTCGTACATTTTAGAACATATAAACTTTTTAAAAATAAGCTTTGATTCTTTTTAAAGAACTGAAAATTAAGTTATTATCTTCTTAATTTGAACATTAGACGAAAATTTTTAAAATTTTTAACAAGTGTAGCTAATTTTATGCATCGAAAATTTGAATCTTTAATTTACATTACTTTTTTTTTTGTTTCTATTTTTTACAGATAACAGTTTAACGCATGTGCAACTTGTTTTGTAAATTATTCTAATGCAATTCACTTTTAAGTTAGTGAAACAACTAATTATCCAATCATTGCAGACATGAATTAAGCTAGAATAAAAAATACTGATTTGAATTTTGAATTCTTACTGGGGAGACGAAGTTGAAAAACAACAGCTTTAAAACTAATAAGAAGATAAAAAGATGAAAATTGCTTCATTTATATTTTTCATCTTGTTTCAAGGTCTTGAAATTTGAAGTGATAACATAATTGATTGTACTTTCTAATTTTTATTATTTTATCTATAATAAGTGTTTAATTGTAATCACCAACACATTTAAGCAAATAACCTTTATATGAATCACTGCTGTTTCGTTTTAAAAACGCTGCAAAATCAATAGACTTAAAAACACTTTATCAAATGCATTGAAACAAAATGTACAAGCATTTATCATTTTATGCAAAGGAAAAATTTTTCACGCTTCTTAAAAAACAGACTATGTAATAACATATATTTCTTAATAAATATAAAATTTAATTATTGTATTTTTAACTCTACAGTTTTTATTTAACTATCAATTAATTAATTAACCTAATTTCAAGAGTTTTATTTAATCAACCATTTTAAGAGTTTGTTTCTTTCAAACTATGCTTTATGAATGCTTCAAAGTATGCTTTCGAAGTATGTCAGTATCAACTTATATTGGATTTGTCCTTATTTCATCAATAATCATAGTAGCTGGAAAACGTGCGGTGTTTTTATTATAATATGTATATCTTCCATAGTAGCAACTAAGTTTGCGTTTTTTTTCTCTTTTTTTTGTGCAGTTAAAAATTATTCAATACTTTCTTTGATGCAAGAAAACCTCTAAACACTAAATAAACTATTCATTTGTACTTAATGGTTTATAAGCGGTTCTCATGGTCATTAAAAAACAAAAATATGTTACCATACCTATAATTATTAATTACGTATAATAGAAAGCTATAGTTAAAAAGCCAGAGTTCCATTTAATCAAATGTTTTTGCTAACCAGTTTGAATATAATACCATAGAATTTCGATTATCAAAACTTTAATCTATGAAGATCTGGAGGCAAGAATGGTTTATGCCCAGTTTTCTCAAAATATGACGAATGGACCGCTTTCTGTTGTATTTTGAGTATTCACAAGTCTTGACAAATCTATAACGCGAAAAATTGGTTTAGGACGAGAGTTATTTGGTAGTGAAAATGTCCGTGCTGGGGAAAAATGGTTCATGTCCACGCATAGACAAAAAAGAACAAAGAAAAGAGAAAAAAAATACTAGAATACTGGTGAGAAACGAAGAAGGAATTTTGAGGAAAAAACGATCCATTCCGATTTTCAAATTTTATTTATTTATTTATTATCATCAAATATTGTTTTCTTTTAAATTTTTTATACTATGTAAATGAAGACTTGTGGCACTTGTGTAAATTTTTATTTTCACGATTTCAACTGAATGCTTGTTCCTGAAAACTTTCAAACCTTGAAACCTGGTTTTCTCAGAATCAAATATGACAGAAACTTATTTACTTCCTCAATATTCATACTTTGTTTCACAAATAATATTTTAAGATTAGTATTATCAATAATTATATTTTAAGATTTCCGACGTCTAAATTATCTACATTTAATAGATCTGGGAAGAGCCACATTGGCCCTTTTGGACTACAGTCAGTATACAACAATCAGTCTTAAGCGTTTATTTTTAGAAAATTCTTAATACTTGAAGTATTAGTTTGCTACAACATTTTAAAAACCTTTCTGAAAGATATGTGCTAACATTTATTACATATGCTAAGGCATTTCCATAGTGCTATCATATAGTTATTTATGCCAAAAAGATAAAATTAAAAAAATATTGCATTCTATTTAATACTTTATTTTTATTAAGATATTTTTTGCATTTAAAAAGAGTCTTAATATTAAAAGCGCATCTATTCGTAAAATAAATTATAAAAAAAAATAATAAAATTAATTTTCGTGCATAAATTTTAAAACTGTGTTTACTCTTTTCAGTTATCTTTAAAATACCACTCGTGCTAGATTACTTCCAAATTCAGAAAGAAAAAAAATCTGAAATTCTCATTCTGAAATACTTTCAAATATTTTTATTTTAAACTAGACTTAAACACGTTTTAAAACGCTCGGAAAACAAATAAAAAGAGGACTATCTCCCTTGAAAATTAATCTAAAGTGACAACTAAATCTGCATGAGATTAAATCTTGGGCGCTTCAAAGTTGGATTCCGGGGGAAAAAAGAGCCAGCAAGGCGATTTAGTTGAAGTTAATTAGTGCCATGAACTACGAAATAATTAGAATTAAAAAAAATAACGTTATTTCTTAGTCCCTGCTTGAAATTTCCGAAAAATGCAATAAACCTGAAAAGTTTTTCCGAAAAAAAGAAAAAAAAAATCAATTTAAAGGAAGAAAAAAAAAGGAACCAGGGAAAGAGGGATGCTGTTGAATAGTCGAGGTGTAATAATGCAGAATTGAAGTTGAATGAACTAATTAGTAAGGTTAGAATCTTTTTGCTTGTTGATCATTTTTTTAAAAATAAAAAAAAAATATCGACTTTCAAACATTTTTTTGCTCTTTTATAGCCCTTGTGCTTATCCCACTAAAAAATAATGATTTTTAAAATGCAAAAATGGCGTCAAAAGCTGTACATCTTTTTATTTTACTTCAACTGAGAGTTTTTATTTTCTCTCTCTTTTTGCGAGTTATGAGCCAGATAATGTGATTTTAATTGCTGAATGAATTAACTTGAGACTTGAAGCGAAATGTAAGTTCAGAAACTTTTTGTTTATATATATATATATATATATATATATATATATATATATATATATAATTCTATTATTTTTAAAACAATGTTTTATAAAGTAGCAGAAGTTTAATTCTAAACATCGTGAAGTTTATTTATTCATGAATTCCTAAAGAATTTATTTATTTAAGAATCGAGATTTTCAAAATGTTTTGATGTTGAAATGCTCATGCAGTAAATCGTGCTATTTATAAATTCTTGATAAACTGTTTATTTAATTAGCATCAATCTAAATTTTTATTTTGTTCCAACATTAAGTTGAACTTAATTTTACATCTTTTTTTTTCATTTCATGCCATTCTTCAAATCAAATATATCGATAAAAATAAAAATAATGCATTTCTTTATTTTTAACAAACAATTTGCACTTCACTATACAATTACGCTGTTATAAAGTTATTTTTGCTTGAATTATTTACTTGATTTTTTTTCTTTTAAAATTCGTAGTTCAATTTATGTTTAAATAAAAACGAGTAAGAATGGAGTTGAAATTAGATCGAAACAAAATCCACCTAAGAACTAATAAAAACACAAGTAAATTATGTTGAATTTAAAATTAGATTTTACTTAGGTAATTTTCTTTTAGAAAAATATATTTAATTTAATTGATTAAGAGAATATACTTGATTAAGAATATTTGATTTAAATACAAAACCAACGGCTGAGAAAATTACAAAAAAATTCGTTAATATCCTTATAACAGATAACTTGACAAGAAAGGCAATGTTTTAATTAGGCATTTATTGTTTAAACAAATTTACTTAACTTAATTTCAAACTAAAAACTGTTCAAAATAATCTCTTTTTGTAATTTCGATTAATATTCTTGTAATTCATTTTCCTGTAAGGATTTTTTGTTAAAATTGAAATTCGCTTCGAGCTTATTTAGATGAAAGATTTTGGTCTATTCATCTTATTCTAAATCCGATTATGAGCCACAAAAGATTTATGATGACGAGTAATCAACTTATAAATTTACTATAACTTTAATCAATAAAAAATAGATATTTTGAGCACATAATAGACATTGAAAAATAATATAACTGAAGGCATATTTTATAATTTAGTTATAGAAAAAAAATTCTTTTAATTTAATTGTTAAATTTTTATTTAAATGAAATTATGTATTCATACTTACTTTATTTCATCTAATTTCTACAGAATTAGGCTTGTGTAACTTTAATTATAGCTTTAAATTTGGAAATGAGCTGCATGATATACTAGATGTTACTTTCGTATTACCCCCATACATTTCTTAACTAATAAAAATGAAATTAGAAAATTACAGCAGCTTAAATTGATGAAAATTATAAATTTATTAATGTATGATAGACAATGAAAAATAAAGTTGTTTTGAGCTCATTTTGTTTTTAATGAAAACATTTATTTTAAAAACAAACATTTTTATAACATTTAATGTTTCTACAGTTAATCTTTAATTAAAAAATCTATTTTTTCCTTATTTATGCTTTGGAATTAGTAACAAAAACGGTAGCAAAATTAGTAATGAAAATCTGTAATATCATATCTCTTTAATTTTCACAATGATCAACAAGAAATTTCTTGAGTCTTTTTTTTATTCAGCCTAATACATTTTAAAATTAAATGAAATCCAATATGAAGTTAATATAACTTTAATTAATAAAAAGTGGAAAATTTTGAATATTTAGCAGACATTTAAAAATATTTAAAAATAAAACTGCTCACAAATATATTTCATTTTTTATTAAAATTAATTATTCAAAAATATATTTCTTAGTTTTATTTTTCAGGAATTAATATTTCAATAGAAATAATACAAGGTTTATTAATATTTATATATACAATGAATGTATAGATATATATACAATGAATGTATATATATATATATATATATATATATATATATATATATATATATATATATATATATATACTATACCCGAACTTACTTTAGATCTTTAGATTCTAACTATTTTACTTAAGATGAACAAGATCAATTTAGAAATTTAGGATTGCTTTAATTTATAAAAAATAGGATATTATGAAACCTCAAAGGTTGGGAATAAGAAAATTGATAAAAATTATTAAAGTTTTTAAATTTCATATAATATATTTAATTTTAAAATAGATACTTTTGAATTTTGCCGTTCCTTCACGTCCATAGGTATAAATAGATTTCAAATAAAAATTTAAGACGTTTAAAAATATTAAATATTGGTTCTAAAATGTATGCAGTCATCGAAGAAAATCTCGGAGAATGGGGAATTTTGAGGCAATATTTTACAATTCTCAGCTCATTTAACTAAAACGTGTTTTGTGTAAAAAGGGAAATTCTTTCAAGAAAAATTGAAAAGCATTTATAAGATTTAGAGCAAGGGATTAGTAACCATTTTCTCTCGGAAAGATTGAAGCTTAGAAGCATTCAGATTTAAAATGACTGTAGATTTTTTCTTTTTGAATAATGGAATTATGGATGTATTTTTTTGAATTCTTTGTGACTAAATTGACGAACTTCAACTAGAGAAATTTCAAGAAGAATTGAAAGATAACAAAAAAGCTCTCATGAATAAATTATGTTTCTTTTTCATTTAGAACAAATCTATTATACCTTTTGAAAATAACATTCTTATCTAATGCATTGGCATTTTCAGAAATATTGCTGTTTCACTTTTTGGAGTCTAGGAGGCTCAGCCCCCTGTTCGCTCTGCTCACCAATCTCCGTAGTGTATTCACATTTGTTATTTCTTCCTTAAAAATCAACACTTTTTTTTAAAAAATCGGTTTGCTTATATATTTAATTGTCATGATTTTTTGTCCAGAACATTTTATTAATGAGATTACATGGATTTAAAAAAATATCTACTCAACTTGAATGAAAATATTTAAACTTAGGAATATAGATCGTGGCACAATAAAATGTAATAAATGAGAAGTAATTATGGTTGTTAACAACACTGATCGACATAAAGTATCGGATTGCTAATACGAGATTACCTAAAAGATAGAAGTAATACTCTCCAAATTCGTTAACTCACCACAAGGTGAAGCTTAGATCCTTTATTTAGCATTTATGTCAACGGGCATGATTGCACTCGTAAATAATTATTTTAAAATTACCGAAATCTTTTTTTCATAAAAAATAACCGGCTGTTAGGCAATTCTGTTTCACAATATTTTCGAATATTTACTTCGCTAAAAGAAATCATATATAATTTTTATTTCTTATCAAAAATAAATTTTGGCTATTTTTTTTTATAGTTCTCGCCCACAATTAAGAGGTGATCAAAAGACATACATTCATTTGCCTCTTTTTAAAAAGATGAGAGTAAAAGGGAATTTCTTGGATTTGGATTGATCAAATACCTACTTTTTTTTTTAAGTGAAACAAATATTTCTTTCTTTCTTTGCATTGAGCAAATAATTATTTGCTTTTCTTCATTTTAAACTTTATTTTAATTTCACTTTAATTTTGGCACCTTTCTTTATACTTTAGAACAATTTAATTTACGCTTTACAATTTACTTATTATATTACAATTTACTTTGCAATTTACAATATACTTTAAATTTATTTGCTTTTTATTTTATGTTTTTAAGTTATATTCCACTCTTTATTTTATACTTTACGTTTACTTTATAATTTATGCTTTACTTTACTTTCTAATTTACGATTTACATTTTTCTACACTTTACATCTTACTCTATAACCCTTAATCTATATTTTAATTTATATTTTATGCTTTATAATACAATTTACTTTAAATTTTTTTTTACTTTATTCATTACGCTTTATCTTACTTTACTTTTTAATATATTTAAAATTTTAAATATTTGTTTAGCTCTCTACTTTTTATTTCATACTTTACCTTTACTTTATTGTATACTTTTACTTTATTGTACGTCTTACTTTATGTTTTACACTCCTTTGTGCTTTACTTTATATTTCTTTTTACTTTACTTTATTTTTTATTTAATTTTTTACTTTTATTTTATGTTTTTTTAATTTTTGCTTAACTTTATTTTCTATTCTTCATTTTACATTACACATTATATAATAAGCTTTACTTTACGTGTTACTTACTTTACAGTACTTTACGATTTACTTTACTTATGCTTCGAACTTTACTTTACTTTGTGCTTTATACGCCTTAATTTGCTTACCGTTATATTTTATTTACGCTTAAGTGCTTTTCTTTACGCCTTACTTTACAGAATTTAAATTTCCAATTAAATTTTTGCTTAACTTTATAATTCAGATATTATTTTGGCCCTAAAGGGGTATTTATCGGTTTATGGTTAAGGTTGGAAGACAAGACAGGTAGAAAAAAGAGAAGAAATAGCAATTAGTCACAAAAAACAAAAAAAAAGAAAACAAATACGATTTTTTTTTAAAAAGCAAATACTTAAAAAAATTGCACTTTACTTGATGTTTCCATATGTGCTAAGAAATTAACTAATAACACACAGCAATATGCATTGAAAAATAGCAGATGATTACGAAACAGAATTATGACGCCAATAATGAAATGATAATGCTGGAATTCTAGATACCTTATGCCTCAGCTCACACAAGTTTTTCACCATCGTTGGCTTCACAGGCTCGAAGCAAGGAATCAGCAATTAAGTTAAATAATAGAAATCGGTGGTTAACAATCTATAAAGATAACTTTGTACAACAGTTCAAATTGGAAACACTTTGTGACTCTCTTAAGACTTTTCTGCATTTAAAACATTTATATTATACGAGTCATGTTTTATATCTAGCGACATCTAATCTCAGTATCGTTTTTCTACTTTATTTTATTTACTTCGTTTTCAGCCGTTTTTTTCTTTTAAATCAAGCGTGAGTTTGTAAACAGAAAATCCCCAGAGAGATAATTTTTTTCACAATAAATGATAAATAATTTTTATTTAAGGCAAGAAAAAGGAATAATTCACGATTATTGATAATGAACCTTTCAGCACCTCAACACTCAAATGTCAACTTCGAAGTTCATTTCAGTGGGCAGTAGATCAGTCAAATTAGATTTTTTTCACTCCTGCTAATATTCATATTTTAAATAATTTTAATTTCATTATATTGATTGTGTATTTTTTGTACACCCACGCAATTTTAAGTTTTCAAGTTTTACCGATTTTGTGTGGCAATAAACAATGTAGCGCAAGGCAGAAAGGAAAAAAAAGCAAAATAAGGTAGTTAAATTTTCAATTGCATTCGAACATTAATTTATTGATTATTCATTCATCGAACATTGCATTCGAATTTACGAACATCTGTGCGACGTTCATAACCAGAGATGACCCTTTCAGTACGCGAAATTTTGACCCAGTACTTTTTCTACAAGTCTAAAAATTAATACATTTATAAATCGTGAGCTAATTAATTCTCAGAGTTATTGTATCGAAGTCATGTATTTTCATTTGCGTTTTATTCAGGTTGATTTTTTTTCTTTAATTAAATCATCGAATACTAATTTTATTTTATTTCCTTTTGTTCCCTGTACTTTTTCTAGAGACCTTCATAATTTCAAGTTTCTATGGCTTACAGTTTTTTCTCAGGAAAAAAAATAGGAAGCGTGACATTGAACACCAAAAAGAAAGTTATGGTGGCGCTTGCGATTTTTTACTATAAATATTTTTTATATATATTTTTAAATGCTATATAGTATACTATTTTTTACTATATTTGTTTTTAATAATGAACTGAAGTAAATGTTTCAATTTAATACAATATGCTTGTAATAAAAGTTTCAATGTGAAATGAAATATATTTTTGGAACTGATCACTTTATTTCTGATAAAGAAGGGTTTGGTTCTCAAACTTGCTATATTTTCCAAAGCAAATAATATTCACTCGGAAATAAAACTCTCATTTTAAACGTTTCGACATTCTTCTTTAAACTGTAAATAGTTTTTTTTTTTAATTAAATCACATAATTTTTGCCGAACGTTAACTCCCAAATGTTCGACGAAACTACTTACTGAGTCGTGTATCATTCTATGGCATTGTTTGACTACATCAGCAATTGTATCTGATTTAAAAACCATTTAATTTGTATGACCGGATGTTACAGGAGAAGACATTCGCTTAAAGTGCATATACCTAGGAATAAATTTCCAACTTTTCTGAAGGAGCTTTGTAACTGATGGTATACAAGTTGCTTAATGATGTTTTGATTAGTATAGATCTAAATGAAATTAAATAATGATGTTTCCTTGTTTCAACATATTATATAAAATATATTGTCCGGGAGTTGTAAAATCACGAAGAAAATTTTCCTGGGGAAAAAACATTCAAAACTTTACCATTTCCATAAATTTGAAACATGAGGATAAAGCAAGATATATACACGAAAATAAAATTTTAAACTATAAAATATAATTACGTTATCCAATGTGTTATGTTCTATTATTGTACTTTTAACACCCTACTTTTATAGAATGAAAAGTGCATCACATAAATATATGTATATAAGAAATACTTTTCAGTGAAAATTCAAAACCGCAAACAAACATTGAATATAAAATGTTTTTGAAAAATCTCTTAGATTCCGTCACGGGATAATAAAAACAGATTCATTGGTTTTTCCTATCTATGACGTCACCCTGGTCGATGTCCAATCGAAAAGAGAAACAAAATACCTGTGTTCAGCACTCCGAAACAAACAGCATAGCCCGCATACCTCACGAGACCTATTTCTGCACTCCCAGGAAAAATGAAGGAAAAACTATTTACCTGGAGGCATGTTCAGGCAAGTTCGGACAAAAGTAAGAAGGGGTTGCATTCAAGGGATTTGTTTTGGCGTTCTGAAAGAGAAACTGTTTTATTGGGACTGCAGAGAATTACAGCATAAATGTCTTCGACTGATGGTGCGAGTGGACAATTAGGATCGCCGAAGGAGAGAGAATAACTGTTCTGAATTTACTGAGGCTAATTCAGAACAACTCAAGGGAATGATTAGGATCTGTAGTTTTTCTTTCTAATGGATCTTTCTTTATGCTTCATCAATTGTTATTTCAGTTAAAACCTATGCACTTTTCCCAAATCTGAAGTATTTATTCAGAAACTTATTCTCAAGTTTAATACTTTCATCCAAACATTGTTCATAGTCTCTTATATTCAGTTTCCTTATATAGCAATAGGAATTTTGGAAACGCATTCCATCTTGTTAAACAGATGACAATATATATATATATATATATATATATACAGCTGCACAATCGGTCTAGCCGATGAGCAGACCTAGTGCATTCTCCAGAGGTGGTATCCACTCTTTCAGGACCACCACAATGGGTGAGATACCGTTGGTCATGTTAATTTGGACATCTAGTTTCTGCCACACTAGATGGCAGCACCGAGACTCTATTTGGATGCTAAAGAGCACTAGGAATTTATTTTTGCCGGAAATGACAAGAGCCAATAAGGCACATTAGGGATCTTTTTACATGCCGCATAATCATACGACATGACCGCCGAGGATTTTCTGCATCCCGAAAATCCGATGTCTGGGCCGGGGTCCCAATCGGACTCATTTGGGAAGTAGCAAGAGCAAAATCACATTTTTGAATGAATAAACTGTACAAAAAAAATTATTAAGGTATTTGTTTAAATTTCGTTTTAAGCAAAAAACATCCCAAGTAATTTTTCAAACATGATATTTTTTTAATATAATTCTTATAACTAATTTGGGATAAAAAATGTCAAAGGTTTCTTTTAGGTTGCCTTTTAAATGTGAATGGTTTTAAGTGATCTCTCCAAAGCCAGAGGAGAACTATAGAAAATAATTGAAATAACTTATGATCAGACCTATTCTCCAGCTTTTACAGCGAAAACATGTTCGTCTTTTGAGAGTATTTAAAATGTTTTCATTATTTTTAATTCAATAATTTCGTCTAAAAAATTTAAATACAATCGTCTAAAACTTTCATGAAAAATAAAAATTTAAAAATATGATTATTAGTTACAATACAATATAAAAAAGGTGAAATTTTCATATAATTCCCGAATTTCCGATCACTCTCATACCTAAACACTATGGACCCTATTTTCTAGGTCATAAATATTCCTCATATTTTTCATAACGTTATGTTCCTTTAGAGAATCTGTCTTTTAATTGCCTGATTTCTTGACTTAAACTCTTAACTAAAGTTTAACTTAGCAATCCATTAAGATTCCATTTTAGTACGTGACAATCTTATTAATAGATCGAAAGTTATTTAGGTTTTTTTCTTTTTTTGAATTTCTGATCTCGATATTGATCTGGCGTCATTTTAATTACCACTTCCTGGTGGTAATTATTTCATAATCACCAAGCCAATCCAAATTATGCATGGCTACAATAGTTATCTGACTCCTTGCATTTTGCGGCTTCTAATACATTAAGCAATACAAATAATATATTGCAAATAATATATTGTTACGCTATATTATAATACATTGATACTTCCTCGCAAATAATATATTGTTCCGCATTTACAAAAAATGTAACTTCTGGAAAATATTTGCTTGTGATGTAATCAATAACTATCAGAAATGTAAGGATGCTAGAAACACAATTGGTGCTCAGAGCTTAATAGTTGCTGGAAATGTAATCATTACTGAAAGCGTTATTGATATAGGAAACGTAAATACAGCTAGAAACTGTTGAGATACAAGTTATGTACCCCCAAGAAAATCCTGAAATCTAATTCAAATTTACTGCTCCTTTCGTTGTTTTCAATAAATCGTCTAAGTTGATGATGCTAACTTCCCATTATTTTCTGCATAGTCTGTTTATCGACAGTGAATTTTTTTTTCAGTATTTAGTTCTTACACAATATTGCTAAGTACTTTTGGATGAACTGAGCTTTACATGGAAGTTTAGAAATAGGGAATGTTAAATTTTCACTTTTTTCATCTTTAAGTGTTTTAAGCAGTGATGGTTAAAAGATATTTTTAAATCATATATTTAAATAAAAATTTATATTATTGAAGAAACGGATAGAGAAAAGAAAGGAACGAATAAAGAATGATTTCTACTCAATATTTGACACACTATGAGTTTTAGTGCCAAACGAATTTTACTGTGATCTTTCTAAAATATTAATTCGTATTATTCGTAACTTTTTTGTTATTTGCTATCAGATAAATAAAAAAATGAATTACCGTTGTTCTCCGTAAATTGAAATAGATTATTATAGTACTATATTGGAATAAATTATTATTGTAATTATTATTTTACCAAATTATATGATTTACTGTAGAGCCATTTTTCACTTACCATATACACAAGAACATAAAATGAGCATATCTACAAATGCAAGGAAAATTTTAAGTAGAATTTCAACTAAAATTATTCCCCTGTTCAAAACAAGTTTTAAACATTACTTAACATTATAAAACTCAAAAGACTCTCAAATCTGTAAGAGTATACCATATTGGTAAAGTATGATTTTTATAATTCATATTATTTAAGTCCATGAACATTAAATAAATGCCGAATTGTCACGATTCAAATTGTTCATTGTTAATTTATAACATTTAATTAAAGATATTAAACCACTGGAAGGTGATGTTTCATCAGGCATTGATTATTTATAGTATAGAAGAACTTTAAAATGCGCCTTTGTTTCCAAAATAATTCTTATGGGAATAAAACCGGTAAACTTTGATTAGTCGTAATTTTTTAATTGATGCAGAGTATATTAATTTTAAATCAAGTTAAATAACGCAAGTAGTATATATTGTTTTGGATAGACATCTAAATCCAAATTGCTAGTTTGATTCGAAATTAATAATTTAGCTTTTCAATAATTTAATTAATACAATTTTTTTATTACTTATTCGTGAATTTTTCCAATATCCCAACTATTTTTTAGTTATTTTACATTTTACTTGCGTTTTTTATTAATCACATACATATTTAATAATATCCTGTATTTTTCATATTTTTTTATGAAAAATATTGTTTTTTTTAAATATTGTGCGCATTTTTTTAAAAAAAATTACTGATTAAAGAAATATTAATATAATAATAAATATAGTTAAGAAATACCAGACTTAAAACTTTAGCGTTGTGTTCGCGAAAAAAAGAAGAAAGAAACACTTTTCTAAAATTTGTCTTTTCTTTCACTATAAAAAATTCAAATATTTCATTTTTTAAATTTTTTTGGAATGTTAGGGTAAACATTTCTCTTTGTTCCTGAGTCTTTGCTGCATAATAACAACATTGAAAAAGCCTCTTAAAAATACACAAAAGTGCATGAAATTATTCCAATGAAGTCATTTATCACTAATAAATATTTCTCCTCCCTTTGGAAACACTCTTGAAGTCTTTCATTTCAAAGATTTATTTCTAGTCGCAAATCGTAATGATAGTGGGATTACAATGGCAAAACATGGCGAATAAGAACAGAAAAACATGGTTATAATTACTGTTGCGCCATCTACTGTTCAGCGCAATAATTAAATGAAAAATAAATTGTATTAAGTTTTAATAATATTTTCCATTCTGGCTCATTTATCTCTATTTCCTTAATGTCTGTTTAAACCTGAAATTTTTAACTGAAATGGGGCTAAAATGACCTGTCTAAGTATTAAAAAATATTATAAAATTTTATGTTTAAATGAAATTTTAAAATAAAAAAGCATTCATAATATTGCATTCTTTAAGAAATTGGTGAATGTAATGAACTTTAGTTTTTAAAAATTAAAGGAATTAATTTTTCTTTTTCGATAACTAATTTTAAGCATCTATGCTTTGAGAAGAAAATTCTTCAATGTTCATCAATGCTTGAAATGTGATGATAAGTACTATGTTTACAAAATTAAATGGGTGTAAAACCTATGTAAAAAATATGTTTCGTGAGCTTATAATGCATCAGTTAATACCTTCTTTCCTCCTTCGAATACAATAAAAGTTCTTATTTATTAGATTGAAATTTCTTAAAAATCCAATAAACTGCATTGCATGTCCTACTGATATAATGTCTCAAATAGAACAATCGCAGAAATCAATTTTGATCAGATACTATAACTTAAAAGGTTTGAACATTTAATTAAGAAAACATCAAAGCACATGATACTGCGTTCTGTTTTTAAACCAACTGATTTAATCTCATAAAGCTGGCTTATTTTTAATATTAGTTACAAAGAACAATAAAAGATGCCACTGCTAACAAAGAAAGCAATCTTTTCTGAGTAACAGAGGACAAAAATTACCAACCAAACATAGCAGTAGAAACAGTTTGGTACTCAGTTAGAAACATTGTTTATAAACTTTGCAATTTGAAGCGCCATGTGCTGATGAATTTATTAAATAATTTTGAAAATCCGTTACCTTATTGTTTTCTTATTGAAATATGGCAAACTGCTCATTTTAGACTCTTTCCGTTTCTTTATTTCTTTTTTTTTTCAGTTCATTTTTTCAATCTTCGGTCATTTTTAGCTCACCCACATTATTATTATTATTATTTTAAAAACCCCTTTTCAAGACCTGGCCCATTTTTTGAGTTTATGTCTACCAATGTTCAACTCCGCAGCCTTATAATTTTAAACACAATCCAGAAGACAAGAGAACTCATGGATAAAGTATTGGGAGAAGTTTGCCTTCCTGAAAGATATTTGATAGAACAAACCCACATTTGCGTTACAGGGACATGAAAACCACGGAAACCTCCTACGATTCCATGATCTGTCTACCACTGAGAATATTTGACGTCAGCACTGTGGCTAGCCAGGTGCGGAACCTTCATAAATTTTGCAATTAGTAATAACATTCATTAATTGCCCGTTAGTTTGCATTCGGATAAATTTTGAAAAATTCGTGTCTGTGAGTTGTTTATACTGCCGTTAATATTATAATCACTTTGTTAATATTATTATAATGCAGTTAATTAATAAGACATATATTGATTATATGATACAGCTATTTAAAAGTGTAATTTCACTGTTGGATGCATTTGACTAATATTGAATTACATAAAGCATTTAACTTTTAATCCTGATATTTAAATGATCAGACATATATAAAAAATTATTTTTGAATCTTATTTTTTCATGACATTGGCAAATTGACTGAAACTAATTTAAGTTCTTATCATTAAACGGAAAAGAGTATCACTATAAATTGTTTAATAAACGAATTCCGCTGCAATTTTATTTATTTTTAAAGATTTTGAGAATTCTAAAAAATCTCCCTTGTCATTTTCCCTACCTTCTCTGATACTTATCAGGCAGGGTAATCACTTGCCAGCATCTTCTGTTTTACGAGTCTCGGAAGAATACATAAACGTAAGGAAAATGTCTTCCCATGTCGTTATTCTCAGAGTCGGAGTAATTTGTTATCTACCTCTTAATTATCACTCTACAACTGTTATTTTATAGTTTAGCCTTAGACTTATATCGTGCTTTAAAAATGAGTACATAATTGCTAAATAATTATCGTCAAAAGCATATCTGAGTTAAAAACCGATAAAAAGATTATATTCTATTCCTTAAGTTTATTTTTTTTTAAAATTTCTCTGGGTTTTTTTTTCTTAAGTACAGTATTTAGTAAAACTTACATCCTGTATAACTTTTTATCTATAGATCAGATTTCTGCGAACTAAGTTTGTAATCTCATTGGTTTAAAGAGTAGTTTTCATACTAACTATTTAATTTGTGCTGATAATTATTTAAAATACGGAAACAGCTGTGTAATTTTCAGATTAAAACGTACTTTCTCTAAACAAACGTGTTCTTTTTCTAATGGATTTATATTTTTGAAATAAAAAATATGGGAGATAGCTGCAATATGACTTTTAGATTCCTCAAGGTCGGTATACTATAATATTGTCTATCATGTTAACCTATTTAGGCATATCTATAAGGCTTTATTCAAGGAATTATAAAGTTTGGTCTCTAGTTCAGTTTGTACAAAAATATTTTAATACTATTCTCATTATTTTTTGTTTATTTTTTTATTCATTATTATAATCGTAAAAGTGCTAAGTTATTGTTATAAACGTTAAAGTGAAAGGAAGAGAAATTTTTATATCATCTCAAACTGTATAATATAAAGTTTAAAAATTTAGAAATTGTATCAATTGTCTGTAAGAATTCAATTGTATTATTCAATTGCCTGTAAGAAAATTGCATATTTTTAAAATTACATTTGCTGCTTTCCCATGTAATGGAAGTTTGTGTAGCATGAAAGAAAACAGAATCTTAAAAATTTAAGGTTATAGGATTTAATCAGCTCAAAATAATAGAAACTAAAATAGTGAAGTTTTATTTAGCAATCCCAAATCCAATTAAACATTATTTAATGTTTTCTTGGATATTTCCAAAATAGGTGATTAAACAAACAGTTCAGATCAACTTTAAGTACTACATTTATTGTGAAATTTTTAGACAAAAGCAAAAGTTAATAAATGTATTATGGTCAACATACGTAGTAGTATCAGGAAGAATATTTTGACCGTTTCCTTTTAAATTTTATATAATTTTTGGAATAATTATTAAGAAATATAATAACTATAATGTAAAGTAACATAAATTCATTAAAAATAATATTATTGTGTTTAATTCTAACTTTATAGCTGTCGACAAAAATAAATTCAGCTAAAATATATTTTAATGCATTTTTATATCACCTAAACATTTTTAGAAATAAAATTTCTGAAGGCAGGAAATATTTCGAAAAACGGGAAAAATGAAAAGCGATATGTCAAATATTTCAAAAACACAACCCAAAGAAAAGGATGACAAATGCGCTATTATTAGAGTTCACGCCAACATGTCACCTTAAATTTCTGCCAAAGATATTTTTTCTCACTTTTTTTGCAACTGGTAATTTACAACTTCTATGGTTTTTTCTTTTCATATTTTTTTTTATAAAATCGTAGTTCATTCTAAATTTTTTTTCCAGCAGCAATTTTCTTCTTTTATCCGAGTTTGATGCGCTATGAAATATGTAATTTATAGGGAAGTAAGGTGAAAAAGTTTAAAACGCTCTGACGTTAAATCTTTTGGAATTTAAAACATTTAGATTCTAATGCTACTTTAGAGTGTTTTACAAAGAGCTTGCTTTCATGAATTCTTTTAAGCATTGATTTTTTAAATAACACAAAAAGTACAACAGAATAAAATCTGTAAAAATTTGTATTATATAATAATACTAATTTTTACAAGTTTTATTCTGTTAAATAGAAATAGTTATTTCTAACTATTTAACTGATGTGTGATTTTTCAAATACATGCATAAGAATATTTTTAGTTTGCAGTTGTTTATTATATATGTTTTCGGAATTCATATATCGTAATAAAAGCTTTGGGGACTTTAGTCATATAATGCCTCTTTTTAATTGAGTTTTGATTTTCTCAAAGATTATAGCTTTCTTCGATAAAAAAAATCTCATTTATCATCTTTTTAATTTTTTCTCAGCAACAATTTTCTAATTTTCTTCGTTTACCTGATTTTGCGCTATGGAATATGTAAATTACAAGGATGTAAGGTGAAAAAGTTTAAAATACTCTGATGCTAAATCTTTTGAAATTTAAAACATTTTGATTCTAATGCTACTTTAGAGCATTTTACAAAAAACTTACTTTTATGAATTCTTTTACGTGTTGATTTTTGTAAACACGAAGAGTACAACGGAACAAAGCCTGCAACAATTAGTACCATTATTGTTAACTATAAATGTTTATTTTTAACCATTTCACTGCTGTGGAATTTTTCAAGTACAGTAGAGTCCCGATTATCCAAGCCCCGAGTATACGAGTTTCCGCTTTAACCGCACTATCGAATATTTCAAGGTTTTGTTTTGTTCCACTTTATTCCTTTATTTTTAAAACTACCACCGAAAAAATTTCTGAATTTTATATTCCAAACTCTCAGGAAAACAAGCTAACTGACGCTGACGAACAACACGAGATTATCGATGAAATGATCGTAAATATCGTCAATGATGAAAATGAATCTAGCGAAGATGATGAAGAAAGTGACGCTGAAAATCAACACATAAAAATCTTTTATACAGATGAACTAAAAGCTATCGAATATAGCAATATAGCAATATCGATTATAACAATTTGAATATTACCTTTTATTTGAATATTACCTTTTATTTTAATATTTTATTTGAATATTACCTTTTATTTTATTATATATACAAAACAAAAAAACCGCCAAAGTAATGTAAAACAAAAAGCGATTACCGACCATTTTAAGTAAAACCTCTTTAATTATCGTAAAATATGCTCCTTAAGTGTTTTTAAGTAAGCTTTTTAATTATAATATAAATTTTAAGGGGAGTACTCTTGTAAATTTTGTATTTGTTAAATATATTACATTCATACCTGCTCTTTTTCTTTCCTTTTTTATACTCCGTGATTTAACCGAATTTTTCGGTTATCCGAGTTAGTCGTGAGCCATATTAACTCGGAAAATCGGGACGCATGTAAACTACTTTTACATCTATAGTATACCCAAGAGATTTTGAGCTTCCTGATTGGATTTCTCGGTACTGCCTTCTGTTACTTCTTTTTGTACCTCCTCCCCAATATCATTTCTCCGTAGTTTGATCACAAAATGTTAATCAATCATAAATCATTCCCATTATATTTCTGGTACTAATTTTAAGACAAATGTGAAAGTTTTGTACAAAATATAAAATAGCGTCATCAATAGTCTTTTAATAATAGCACATTAATTTAAATATAATTTGCGTTAAATTTATTCTTATATTTTTCTTCATTTGTTTAAAATATTTTTTGTACGTTTCAGTATAATATTTTTTAATATTACTGTTATGAATTTCAGGTAAATGATCTTTTTAACTGGGTACTGTTATGAATTTCAATAAAAAACCATGTTTTGGTAAAACATCAAATTAGTACAATAATAATATTAAACAAAAATTAAAGCTTTATTAGCTAGCTTTTATATAATAAAAATAAAAATTGATTAATATTCAAATTAAGTAGTTTTATGAATCTCCTTATGCATTTATTAAATGTGATTGTAGAACCATTCAGTTCAGTTTGAATTTATTATATGAAATTTTAAAATGTATATAAATATTATTGTAAAATTATGCTTGATTATTTGAAAAAGATTTTATCATATATTAGAAGAAATTATTATTTATTAAAGGTATCTGATTTCCTTGCTGATTTTTTGTTCATCTTTACTCCTATAGGTATTGTTGTTTGACAATTAGAATTTTTTGAAACTTTCTTTTACACTTTTCCTGTGCTAAATTTAAAACTTTTTAATTTAATTTTAATAATCCACAAGAAAGAAAGAAAATATCAATTTAATTCGATAAACATTAATTTAATTCAATAAATATCAAGATAAAACTATTGAGTTTTCATTTCATAGTGGATATAAGAATTGAACAAGGTAATTAAACTTCGATTTCAATGTTCAATAAATTAGAATGATATTAGCTTCATAAGAATTCATGCATGTGATATTCATAAATTTAACGAGAAAATCATTTCCCATAAAAATTAAGTACAAAATTTTTCTTAAAATAACTAAACTACTTACTTATCAACAAACAAATCTTTCTCCCTAAGGTTTCGAAGTTCCAGAATTTCATTTCGTATTTGTAAGTTGCCCCAAATTCCTTTACCCTCGTGCTGCAATCTTCTAAATTTAGAACATTGCTTCGAAGGGTAGTATAATGTTTGATGAAATAGTTTCTATTTCATTTTTAAATGAAAAAGACAGTTTCTCATGCGAAAAAACAGACATTTCAAGTTTGGAAAACAAAAGCTGGAGTACAGAAATCGCTCAAATCTGAAAGTAATAAGCATGGCAGAATGAAATAGCCATACGTCACAGAAGGCGTTCTCGAGAAATCCAATCATCGTGCTCAAAATCTCTTGAGGATACTACAGATGTAAAGAGAGTTTACATGCTATCGGGACTCCACTGCACATGCATCAAGTTCTCGATGTGTTTGGTTCTCAATTCTTTATTACATATGTTTTTGGTAGTCATATATCTTAATAAAAGCTTTAGTGACTACACTCATAGAATGCCTCTTTTTAACAGGGTTTTGGCTTTCTCAAAGATTATAGCTTTCTTTCATGAAAAATCTGATTTATCATCCTCTTTAATTTTTTTCAGCCGCATTTTCTTTTTTTTTAATTCGAATTTTCGCTTTGAAATATGTAATTTATAAGGATGTAGGTGAAAAAGTTTAAAGCACTCTGATGCTGAATCTTTTGGAATTAAATTCTAGAATTAGATTACATTTTTAGAACCTTTGGAATATTTAGACTTTTTTCAGCAGCATTTTCTTTTTTTCTATCCGAGTTTGCTGTTTGAATCATGTAATTTATAAAGATGTAAGGTGAAAAAGTTTAAAGAACTATGACGTTAAATCCTTTGGAATTAAATTCTAGAATTAGATTAGATTTTTAGAACCGTTGGAACATTTAGATTCTAATGCTTTTTTTAAAAATATTTTACAAAAAAAACTGCTTTTATGAATTCTTTTACACATTGATTTTTTTAAAATAAAGTTAGCACAAATACACGTGGCCAGCCTATCCTTTCAACCTTTTTTAGTAGGATATGCAACGCTCCTACATCATAAAATAGTTTACATTAGTTTTGTCCCTAATTTTGTTAAAATAGGAGGCAACAAACAAATGCAGATTCCATTCATAAAAATAACGTTAATTATGAAGAACGAATTACGAACGATAAACGAATTATGATTTTTATTAGAATTGTTCTTTTCATTGTATGTGCTCGGTACACTGTTAGAATATTTTCATTCTGAAATTAAAGTAAAATAACTAGAAGCAAGTCTGCCTATCCAATTAACTATAAAATTTATGATTAGGAATCTTTTTTTACGATTTTGAAACCGTTTACAACTGGTACAGCTAAAACCCGTGAATACAAAACTATACGGTTCTGTAGCCATTTTCATCTAGCATAGTTTTTAAACCATAAAAATTAAACTTAAATGAACAATGGAGATCTGTGATTGATGGGCCATTTTATGTGTGGATGACAGTTTCGTATTCTATTAGTCTAGAGTCACCGATTGAAGAAATATTGCGGTATCAACACTAGAATTCAAACCCTTGTCTAGCAGGTCATAAGGGTCTAGATTGCGCAGATAGAATTCGGATTGTTGAGCCGTATTATGTAAATACAATCAACAAACATTTTATTTCACATTTAACAATTTGAATATTACCTTTTATTTGACTGTTTTGTTCAAATATTATTGAGCGTTTTGTTTACTGTTTTCTTTAAATATGGTAAAATAACAATTAAATAGATTGTTATTTAATATTTTTTAATAGTGTATTTCCATCAGTTCTCTATCCAACAGTATATAGTATTTGAGTAAATACACACGGATATACATTTTCATAAATATACTATTTAGTTTCTGAGTGATATTCTAATTATATTCAACATAGGTAATTTTTCATTTCTAACAGACAAGAAACTTAACGATAAAAATCGTTTCGGGGAAAACCATAGGAGAATTATGTTACAAATGAGTCCGGGGTGTAAGATGATTCTGATTCAATTTAACGTGAATAATCATTCTTCATCGAAATAAATCCATCAGTTATGAAAGAAATTGCTATGTTTTCATGGGCTTCAAATTCAATTTATTATTAAGTATCACTGTTTTTGCCTTTTGTCAATATTTCCTCTTAATTGGCAAAAAAATATCAACAATTGCTTATTCAGTTTCATCAATAAAAATTATTTTTATTTTGACATTAATGAAATTGGTAGTACCAACAGTAGTTGTTTAATTGAAATTTAATTTGTTACTGATATTTTCATTTGAAACCAAAAAAAAGAAAGAAAACATTTTAAATTTTCCATTTTGCCCGTACTTGCAAATTCAGCTAATTTATATATTCATTATTTTATTTCATCGAAAAATCGATAAGTTTATTTAAAAAAAGGAAATTACCTCCACCCGTTAACTTTATATTGGCGAAAAGTAAAGGAACCAAGACTTTTAAATAAGCAGTGTAGTATAAAGAATGAAATAAAACTTTTATTATCAACTTAACTGTCAACAAGAACATTTTCTGTTTAACAAAATATAATTTTTGTGTGGCAATACTTTTACATAAAAATAGTTCTTTTTATACTATGTTTAAAATATTTATTACAAACTCAATACCGCATCTATGCCCTAATCAACCTCTAGATATGAACTGAGATTTACTCAAATGCAATATTATATTTTTGAGGTAATTTAAGTGTGCAATTAGCCGTGAAAAAATAACGTTATATTCAACATCCATGGTCGTTTACGTTGAATTCGGGAGCTTGCATATCTGATTTGTATCAGTTTCTATGCCCATGTGTGTATGCCGATCATTTTATATGTTGTTAAGGTCGGAAAAGTAAAAAACGCCATCAAGTACTTAATAAGGGTCATTTTTCACATAGAATTATCTTTGGACAAGCAAATTTTACAATTGTGTGTAGAAAAAAAATTCAATTCACTTAAAAAGTCATGTTTAAGTCGAGCTATATCGGAATTCGCAAAAGGCATAATTAACGTTAAGGAATCAAAACCTTGGATCCCTCTCTGCACCAAACTATTGGGACTATATTTCCCTGATTGCGGCAATCAATTTATTTCGTTGATCAGAAATCCGAATCCATTGAAAAAAAGGATATGTTTATTTAGATAAAGTACGTTTTTTGTGTCTGATTTCGTAACTTTAAATGTACTCTGCACTTATGAATAAGAATATTTGAGGTCCTCCTCTCGAGTCATTAAGATTAAGTCCTATCATTAGATCAAAAGTTATTCAGGGAGATAAGTTTTATTGCGCACTGTACGTTACTTCAAAAAATATTTTGCCAACTTTCAAACCCGAAAGATAATTCCAGTATAGTTCTTCAGGTCGATCAGAGGACTCAGACCGACAGGAAAATTGTAGAGAATAGAATACTACTAAAGAGCCTGTTAAAAAAATTCGAGAATTAAAGACTGAAAACGTCAAACCATAGAAGTTGAAATATGAAATGGAAATTAAAAGGGCATTTTAAGGATAATATTTGACGATAAAGATAAGATGATATATCTACTCGTGTGTTGTGTAAATGTACCAATGTGACAGTCATGAAGATGTAAATGAGGATCGAAGCATTTCTCGTTATGGCAGCTTCAGAAATACTGTAATAAGTAATGATATATAAAAGATGTCTCCGTTAAAATAGAAATACATCTACGTATTAAATACATGATTATTGTTTACTCCAATGTAAACTGTATTCCAGATACATTAAAGCTTTTATTATAAGTTTTAGTTATTGGTAAAATCAACAAGAAGAGAAAAGTAGATTCTGTACTGAAAGCAGTTATACATCATGCATGTATACAAGTTTCATTTGCACCATTGAAATTAGGACATGTAGCTTAATTACACTACAATTAAAGATTGAGATTTGCAGTTCAGACAATAAATCATGAGGGAAATTTTAGAGTCTATTTAGGAGTTCTTGTTCTTGATTGTTCCGTTGCAATAGAACAAGTAACTATCATTCCCATCCCTTTGATATCTTTTAAAAGCCCAGAAAATGCAATAAATACGCAATTCATAATATTGGTCATAATAAAATTATGATGGATGGCCATAGAACTTTTCATGGAATAGACATTATCGCCTATGTAACTCCAACTGGAAAATTTTTAAGAGTCATCAAGAAGCGTCTAGTATCATTTAAAGAGCTGAAAAGATCGGGACAAATCCTAATTAAAAATTATCATTCTCAGGCCAATGTGATACTTTTCTTAAAGTATAACATGAAAGATATCGCGTACATGGACCCATATTCAAATCCTGATAATTTATTCACCATCTCACATCTTCTCAGCAACACTATCCCAGGATGGGAAGGTGTATTCTAACTGCTTCATAAAGATAAGCATCTTGAAGATCATCCTCATCATCATCTGATCAACGACATTTTTTTGTATTTCCTGGAATATGGTAATAGCTTGGTCAGGGAAGCAGGGAAATATGGTAATAGTTTGGTCCCTTATGGTACTTTTACTTTTCGCGTATTTTGTCATATTTCGAGATTGTTTTGATTGAATTAAAAAAAATTGCGCACAATTATAAAGTTCGTTTATTTAAAGAAATTAACATACAAAAAATATTTTTAATAAATATTTATTATTTTATTTATTTTACCTTATAATAGTAGAAATAATTTTAAAATTGTAAGGTATAAATTTTAGCACAAATTTAAAGACTTTAATTTGATACGGCAAAGCATGAAATATGAACTAAATCAGTTGAAGAATTCCTCAGAAATCAATTTTTAAAAAGTCAGATATTTAAAGTTTGATTTGTCAGAAAATATACTGCTAATTTTTTTTCAAATTTTGTATTTTGCCACAGAAAATTACAATCTAAGTTTATATAAAAAATTTTATTTCCTACAATTCAAAAACTTTTTGACTATTATTAAATAAAATGATAAGTAATTATTAATAATTATTAAAATTATTTTTGCATGATTCAACAAATTTCCTAATTGCAAGCAAAAAAAAAGTTTAATTCGCTGAAATTCTCAAGATGTGGCGAAATACGCAAAAAGTTAGATTGACTTAAAAGAGTGCAAGCTTTCGACAGCTCTCCTGGCCGAAATAGTGGGACCATATTTCCTTGATTGCTGGCTACTTTGGAAATAAAAAATCATAATCCGTCGAAAAAAGGCATGTTTTTCCAGAAAAAGTATTTTTTCATCTCTGATTTCGCAACTTAAAGTATCGCCTGCACTTATCAATTAGCATATTTCTTGTCCCCTTCTCGAAAAATTTAGATTGAGTCCCAGTACGTGAAAATTCTATTGATGAGATCGAAATTATTCGGAGGGATTCATTTTTTTTTCTTTCTTTTTTCTCAATGTCTAACGGTTCTTTAACGAGTCTACGAATCTACGAGAAAATTTTGAGGAAAGATATTCGGTAGTGCATTATATTTCATTTATGCCGAATACAATAACTGGCTGATAGTCGTAGCACTACTGTTAGTTTCTCTATGAGGATTGTCATTTTCATGAAAATCTAAATGCTCGTCCTAAATCTTCATCCTCATCTCCACTAACAGATGACTACAGTAGCATAAATTGTTGTAACCATTTCCGAATTCCTTAAATAATACTATCATCGCTACATTTTGGACAATGATTTTATTTTTTTGTATTTTATTAATCATATGACATAATATTAGGGCATTTAGAGCATTGCTTCCCTCTACTAAGAATGCTGTTGTTCTTAAAATAGTAACATTGTTTCAGTAAGACTAAATTAAGGGTGTCCAATGTTTTGGAGGAAAGGGCCAAACACCACTTGTAAGCATACCGGTCATTTGTAGCAGGTTGACCAATTATTATGTTAGACAATTATTATAAAAACAAAATATTTTATGAGACACCTTGGGAATGAGTAAGTAAATTAAATACTTTTAAAATTTATTCAAAATTGAATATTTCTGGTTAAAAAATTTTCTCTTCAAAAAGTATATTTTTTGAAATAACATATAAACATCTAAGAAAAAAGTAAGGACTTCTTATACAAAAATTCTTTTTAAAAATAATGCATTGATAAAGACTAAAAACTTATGCGTTGGGGAAACTTAATATTTACCTTACTGAATGAAAGAAAGTTTACTTTATTAGAAATACAAATACATATCTGAATCTTTAACTGAATTCAAATTATATAAGTTGAAGCAAAATCATTATAGCGTAAAATAAGGTTCAACATTTAGCTTGATTATTAAATATTAATCTGCCTAAAAAAAACTTTTTGCAGCTGCATTTTTTCTGCAGAAGCAAATTTTCAAATAGTAAACAGCTAATAATTCAAGTATCTATTTATTTTTCCAATTTCGTGGGCCGTTTTTCTTTCAAGAAGCATGATGAAATACGTAGAAAGAAGCGTGCAAAAAACTGCTTGAAATGATGGCCTATGCATAAATAAAACATGCGGAAAAAATTATTTTAATACGAGATTTGAAATACATTCATTAAGTTTTTCCACTGTGTCCTTATGCAGTCGCTTGCCACATATTAGAAATTTCTCGAAAAAAATTCTTAAATAAAATAATTTTATGTAAGAATTTTTTATAGTTTAATAATTATAATTTAATAATTCTTAAAAAATTCTAATTTAATTGTTGTATACCATATTTTAAGAAAATGTCCAGTATCGTACACTCCCTAATTGGTGATTATTGACTATTAGAATATGAAACCCTCATTTGCGCATAGATGGGGACACCAGGTGAACTAGTTAGGCAACATTCTGCAGTTCATTTGACAAAACACTACTCGACTACAGCCTTACTCCCCTATCTAATACCTAACGAAAAGCATAACGCAACGAATGTACTGTTAAATTCCATTCTCACGGCTTAAAAACATTGCAAATTGTAAATGTATATTTGTAAACAGTATATTTGTGAGTTTACAGTTTACCATACCGGTTATAACTAGTTTCAACCATAAAGAAAAATAAACTTTCTTTACCTTTAACTTTATAGTTAATTGGATAGATAGACTGTTGCAGATTATTTTACCTTAATTTTAGATTGGAAATTCCGCAGTATGTGCACTCTCTTTATAACAATAGACCTTAACAACAACAACGAGTCCTCACTGCCCAAATTTTTGGACTTTCTGAAGCATGTCCTGGCTAAGACGATTAAAGTTTTACATTATTAGCGAAATTCTTAAATAAAATTTATAAAAAAAAATTCTTGAAAAAAATATGTTAAGTTCAATACAAATTTATAATGAAACTACACAGGACAGATAGTGTATATAATATTTTGGAATTTTAAAAACTTTTTTGGAAATCAATTTTATTAAAAAACAGTCAAAAATGGCATTGATTTCCATAGAATTGGCGCAAATTGATTTTGTCAGAATGTGATTGTGCTTCATTCATTATTTTAATGTTGCAAAATTATAAATTAGAAAGAAAGTGAATTTTTGATAGAACCTCCATTCTAACTTCAATTAAAAAAATTAGAGATAAATAAGTCTTTGTCTTGTTTCTAAAATGAAGTTGTTACTCTTTTTCTAGAAAACACAATGGTTCATTTTATTGATATCACGTCATATTTTATTATTATAATATAAGGCTATAACATAAAATTAAAACAAAAACATGAAAAGATTATTGAAAGCGCGTCACTATAAGAAATTATATAGTGGATGTCATTATTTATATCCATTTAACTTTTGTACCATGTGGTGTTAAAAAAAATTGTGTTTAGGTAGGGTAAAAGGGCTTGACAATGAAATATGAACTACTATGAAAATATGAACTACTATGAAAATATGAACTACAGTGCATGATTACACTTGAATATACGAGTAAGACTTTTCCCATCTGGTGTGCAACTTCAAAGCGAACGTTCATATGCTAAGAATAATACCTGCTAGAGGAAAAAAATAAATTAAAAAGCTGAAGAGATTTACTGATTTAGTACGAATACATACCGTGAAGACTTTATACTGATTAAAAATGCTTTAAATGAACAGTCATTTGTTCTGGATTTTTTACTCTGTGTTGCGGCGGAGAATGAAAAAAAAAGAAAATAATCTGGAGAAAAAAAAGCTCAAGACAAATTAGAACATCGAAAATATTTGGTATATATATCAAGCTGTTTATTTTATTTTTTTTATTTTTTGTTAGATCGAAATTCAAAATCCAAAACAGAAATTCAGTGGTTTTAGTTCAAACATATTGGAATTAATTTTGATATAATGGATGAAATTTAAAGTTTCAAGCAAAATAGTTTTCATCAGTCTATATTTCTAATGAATACAAATCAGTTGTTCAGAAATTTAAAATTTCAGTTTTATTTTGGAGGTGATGCCAATGCCATTTTTAAATTTTACAAACAATCAAGTTAAAGTTCCTCTTTAACTATTTTGAGAAAAGAACAATGATTCTGAAGGTTTCTTCTAGGTTCCACTGTTAACGTATTCCCTTGCGTATAGCACTTTTATAATGACTCTGCACCACTTTTATACCTACGTTCGAAGTCATTCTAAATGGCCCTTAGAGGGTAACCTTTATGCGTGAATTAATAACGCACAGTATTTTTCCATCAATTGTTATTTTTTTAATTTTACTTTTGTAACTTCAGTTTTTTTTTTTTTTGAAAGTTTATCCTTACAACTTACTGTTATAATTAAATATTATCAGTGTAAATAAATCTCAAATGCAACTTTAGAAAAAGAGATGAATCTGACCGGTATATGTTGCTATTCGTTAGATAGTATAAGTAAAAATTATGCTATTAGGCGAGTATAATAAAATTCAATTAAAACTATTTAAAGGGAATACAGAGTTTAAAACAAATGATACATTTCAAGCTAACATATCAGTTTTCTTTTATTTTTACCATCAGTGAAATTTAATCTGTTATTCTCCGCAACCTTTTATACGACTCCGTAATTTTTTTTCTCTTTCTAACGTATCGAACGAAATAAAAGTTCCATTAACACAAACTCAGTTTCACTATCATTGACAGCAAGATTCTTTTCAGACCCCGGGTTTTAACCTCAGAAGCTGCAGCGAGGAAAAAACAAAGAAATAAAACTATTACCTGTATAGCTACCTTTCTCCTGTTACACTTTGTTCTTGCCTAGCTGGAAAAGCTTTCAGATTTCAGTCAAGGAAAAGAAAACTAATTCTTTTTCCCCCTCCAACTACTACTCGGTATCTAAGAATTGAAGGGACGCAATAAAACTTTCCGAAATTGTATACAGTGCTCGTTTTAATTCCTAAAAGAAAATTCTCTTAGAGTCAAAGTAAAATAATATTTTAATTCCTTTCTCTTACACTGCTTAATGGTGAATAATGACAAAATTTATAAAGAAGTGAAAAGATTTAAAAATGAAGTGCTTTGTCCAAACGTGGAGCTTTTGGATTTTTGTCTGATATATAATTGATGTTATTTTAAAGTCGCTTTCATGAAACTTTAAAGTTAAAAATTAGAGGAAAAAAAACTATCTTCATGGTATTAAAGAATTCAGTTTGTTAAGAGTAGAATAGCGTTGGCTAAAGTGAAAACTGGTGTTTTAATGCAGAAAAATGTTTTGTACTCAAACTGTTAAAAAAGATTAAAGAATGAGAGTTTCTCAAATATACTAAATTCAATTTACATTTATTCGTGCTAAATTTTTAAATTAACACAATTTTTTCCCTATTAGCATGCTCTACGTTTCGAAGATTGAAAAATTTTACTTACAAGGCAAGGAGCGTTTCAACAAGCTAACATTTTTTGAAATTAAATGTCATTGATAAAATAGGAAATCGATGTTTTTCACGAAAAAGTATTTATGAAAGATTTTGTTCTAAAATAGATGAAAATTACTATTTCTTAAAGGTTAAATTACGTTATATCGTAAGATAGGCAGTGAAATTTGCTATAAAAATGTGAAAAAATATTGTGATGAGCTACACTTTACAAAACGAGTAGCATTTTTACATTAAATTTTTTTCTGTTTTTTGCCGTGATGGCTCAGTGGTTGAAGACTCTGATCTGTCGTCCTTGGGAATAAATGGCAAGATTGAAACCTCGGTGGTTGCTCAAGTCACCCAGCTTCAGATCGATGGGTACTAATTTTTCTGAGTAGTAGAGGTGGCCTGTTCGTGATTCTGACTACTTCACCACAACCATGCCATTGGTATCAAATTGTAGAGGCCTTACCACCAAGCTCCCCCACCCCATGGTTCTCAGCGGTCTATTCCAAGAATATTTTATTTATTTTTTGTTTTAGTGTTGTTTCCAGGTCAATGCCTAACAAGGTTCTAAAAGCTCCATCAGGTTACACTGTAATGTACAGTATAAAAAATTCCTGATCAAATTGCCGTAAAAAATACCGGCACTCAGGCATCAGTACTTATACCGTGAAATCCAATTTTACCGTAAAAATGTAAGAGAATAAAATCCGATATACTTTAATTTTTACAGTATTATTTACTGAATCACTGTAAATATTACTGTAAAATGGATTTTACTATTACTGCAATTAGAGTGCCAGTACTTTTTGCTGCAATTTGATCTGTTTTTTTTACATTGTGCAGGAATATCTTATCATTTATCATAGTATTTTTTTACCATAAAGGCTTGTAAGAGTAATCAGAAGCCACAAGTTTCAAAGATGCGCTTTTATAGAAATAGAGTGCCAAGCATATCTTAATAAAATTTCACACTACAGAACAATTCTGAGCATAATATGAAAAAGATCATTTCAACTATTTCAGACTAAAATCCTTAAAGAAAAAGGGTGATTGGGAAGTGTGGCAATGTAGTGATCCTGCTTCGAGAAAATTTTGCAAGACCAGTGAATGGCCTAAAAATTAAAGAAATATTTTCTGTTACAGAATAACTTCTGAAGCCACTAATGGAATGATTTGAAATGACAGTCAATAGGCTTATTTGCCTTATTTGAATCTTTGTGTTTTCTTTAGCTTTTAAATTATATTTTTTTAGAAATAATCTGTGCCTACTTTTGCATTGTCGATTTTCAATTCGCTATATTAAGATGACCATTCTGAAAATTTGACACACTACTATACTTCTCAAAGGTCTACATAAAAGGAAACTTATATTAGAGTGTAAACATGCAAAACAGTAGAACACATTTAATATTTTCCAACATTTTCAATGTTGTTTTAATAAAACTTTGTATATTCCAACTATTGAGTTTCTCATATTAAATATTATAAATCTAGAAAATAAAAAAAGATACTACTTGCCATATTTCAGTAAACAATGAAAAACTAAACACCAATCACTGAAATGATTTTTTTATGCAAAAATCTTAAATTATACCCAATAAATATAATATTAAATTCAGTATATAAATAGTTAAATTAAATTTCATATGGATGTAAATATTAAATAGCAATGCACGTCATTCTTTATCTCCATTTATTGATATTTCTTTTTATTAATTGGTTTAATAAATTACCTTATATCTATAACAATAATGTCATAAATATTTATATAAATTAGAATGTTGTGCGCTACTGCGTTTTAGAGTTTGAAAGACGTATCCAAACTGAGGATGTTAGTAGCAGAATGATCAAACAAAGGCCTAAGTTTGGAACCTAATTATGAGCTTCGCATTCTCTAGTTTATACTATCATGCCAAGATCGGAAACTTCAGAGAGGGGTGTACCACGAGTTGGTCACTTTCCCCGACCCCCTTGTCGGCATCAACAAGGGATCGCAAGTTTAGATGAATCTAAATTAATTAATTTCCTCGGCATTGTGAATGATTTCGAACTAAAACACATTATGTAGACATCGGGTATTATTAACAGTCAAGAACCTCCCTGAAATGCTTCAAATAACTAAGGTTCCATATGTCATTATAAAAGTAAATTAACGTCATATAGTTCCAAAAACCATGTATTATATACTTTTAACCATTACATACTTTTAACCAACCAGATATACTTTTAACATAATATATATACATTGCAAAATTATGCTAAAAATACGAAATAAAATAGCAAAGATATTGTGTCTCTTTATAACCTTAATGTTTCAAAAATCATTACCATAGCGGTTCAGTAAAAATCCCCTTGCTTTTTGGTGTTCCCATTGACTCAAACACACTGTAAATTTTACCATATTCTGGAAATTTTGACTATACCTTTTTTCTCAATTTAGATTAATTACATGCCGGACAGGTGGCCGAGTGGTTACCGCACCTGATTGCGAAGTAAATGGCTGCGGGTTCGAATCCCACTCTGGGCATGAATGTTTCTCTTTATGTGTTGTCCTCTGTTGTGTGTGATGTGTGAATGTGGCCCACCCTATGAACGGGTTTGTGGCAGTGTGGCGTTGGTAATGTTGCTGGGTAATGTTCACAGGTGCCCACTGGGTAACGTAAAATCAGTAACAATTCCGGCATCTTTTAAGCCGAAGAATAAAGTTCAGTGCCTGCCATTTGAAAAAAAAAACTCTAATCTAAGACTTAATCAATAATTTCTTTCGGATATGAAATACCTACATAAGAAATATCTTGATAAATTAATGGATATGTTAATATATATTAATAAAGATAAGATGGATATTAATAATATAAAATGTATTGATATATTAATATTGATAAATATTTAAATTGTTCAAAAGAAAGTTGTTGGTGCAAAATTGCGGTGGGAAAATATGTCCATTTATAGTGTCAATATCTAGAGGACATTCCTAGAGGAAAAAGTATCTATGTGGTAAGTAGCAGTTTTGATGAAAATATGTAACTTTTGAAAAATGTGCTATGACAATGACAATTTTTTCTGCATACATATTGCACTATATTATATTGTATCATTTTTTGTGAATTATTTATTCATCTTTTAAGTTTTTAAAAGTATATTATAAATATTATTCTTTTATTCTAAGTAAAGTCATGATTTATGTCAAAGCTCTTTTGCAAGGAAGTTTTTAAATATATATGTGTCACTAAAGATTCGTTAAAACTTAATTTAAATTATTTAAATGTTTACGCATTACATGAGTTAAAAACGAAAATTAAAAATCCATTTAGGCAATTTTGACTTTTTATATGTTTAACTAATCTTCTTAACTAACATTTAATGGAATAGTTTTAATTTTTGGGTCTCTTAAAACATTGTTTCTTGTTTTCATTGTTTCATGTTGAATTGTTTCATGTTCAGTTCTTGATTTAAACAGAAAATTCTAATATCAATAAACTGAAACAAAATATTCAATTCTCATGAGCCTTAAATGCAAAGTTCTCAAGATATTTTATTCCACTTGTTCTTTCAACTTTATTATAATATATTATGCTACACTAATCTAAAAGGATTAAATAAATATACTTAACTTTAGTTTAATTGCTACATCCGGTCTTCAAAGAAGATATTAGGTTCTTAAATAGAACAATACTATCTCAATCAATCATGTGACTTTCTGAAGAGGGGGGTAAGAATTTCCTTTCCTCCCTCTATCAGACCTTCTTTTACCAGAAAAGCTTATTTCGCCAGAATGAAACCTTACGTGAAAAGGTCCCCTTCTATGCCAGCAAAAGTATGCTTGGTTGGTTATACAAATTACAACAAGTATTGCTTTGGAGTTAGGAAAAGGTCGCCAAAGGCGTCGTGAATCTTAGGTGAAAAGGAAATTAATCCTCCATCCCTTTACTGCTTATGTCAGATGTTCTGGTTGTATGGGTTTTGATTCTCAAATTTTCAGGAATCTTGGCAAGATTCAAAATCCATCTTAGCAGAAATTTCCAAAACTACTTAAATTTGTAGGAATTTCAAAATGCAAAAAAAAAATCTAGTTTTAATGCATTTCTAAATGAAACTTTTCTTGATGAAACTAACTCGTCAATTCAAATTTACCAACATTTGCCTAATTAATTGAGTATTCGTCACACTTTATATTTATAAGTTTAATTAGCCCTATATTCTGTGAAAGCTGATACGAATTAAAGGCAAGCTTCTTATTATTTACTACTAGCTGAAAATTTGTTCTTCCTACAGAAAAAAAGTAAATAATCAACACTATGAAATCATACACAAAACTAAAAGGCATGTAGTGACACAACTAATAAGGCTAAAAGAACAATTCCAAATTTATTTATTATTATTTGTTAGAATTTATGGCGACTTTATGGTATTAGATTTAGCAAAGCATTATTTTCGAAGCTAAAATTTTTCGAATAAGCATTTACTATTCTCCCATAGGAAGTACGCACCTCGAAATTAACAAAGTTAAACTTACATTAGAGAAAATGTTGGGCTAAAAATTGAATTACTCCTTTGAGTTGACATTTGTGGCCAACTCTTCACTGGAAAGAAGCAGAAACTTTGAATTGGTATAAAGGCTGGGGAAAATAAATTGGGCTGGGTCATTATGGGAAATGTTCAAGAAGAAAAAGGGAATGGATTAATTTTTCTCACCGTAAACTCACTTCTACATCAAACCTGAGGCATATCGAAACTATGAGATACCCACATTTTAGGAATATGTGATTCCGCTGATGCGAAATCGAGGAGAGAGTTAGGGATTGCCACTTTCAGTTAGCTTTAAAAAAAAACAGTTTCGAGGACTAAAAATGTGCGATATGAAGTTTATTTATCGTGCCTAGACGCTATCTAGATCTAAACGGAGAGAAAAAGTCCACTGCTTAGGCAAGATGCATTTCAAATTCAACCAAGCTTAAAAGTGAGAGTTGATGTGAAGAATACCAGTCTTTTTTAGGAAATGGGAGGTTTCTGAAATAATAGAACTTATTCCAAATTATAAAATTAATAATGTTTTTCTTCACCTGTCTCACAGAGAAGCTTTTAAAAAACATTCTACAACTCGAATAAGGCCAGTATTTGACATATCTTCACATGATAAAGTCTCACCTTCTTTAAGAGATTGCCTGGTAAAGAGGATCTATCTTTTGAAGAAAAAAAATACAACCATTGTTAATGAGATTTCAAATGGATCCCATAGGTACAGTATCTGAATTTTAAAAAGATTAACTGCAAATTTCCACCGTGGAAGACTATAATTATTCGTAATATTTTCGGCATAACAAAGTAGTCTTTCAACTCAGATGTTTGTCGTTTATTTGTCTTTTTGTCTTCAGCAATCAATGCAAATATCGAAATAAGTTCATCATAAATGAAAGAGACTGTTGAAGTTCTAAAGAAGTCGTTTTGTGTAGACGATTGCAGTACTTTAGTATCTCTAATTAACAAAAGTTAGGAATTTCACTAAAAAAATCAACTAAATTGTTTAGTGAATCATGTTTTGATCTCAGAGATTGGGGATACTAGCAGTACAGCGTGCGAAGTCTTTTTTGTGATATTTAAACACTATTAAACAGGAGTCAAAACAAACATAACAAGTTTTCTACAGTTCAGATAATTTTATGCCCAATTAATCCGCTGTCTAAAGTTATTGCTTAGCACAAGGGCACGAGACGCCGAATTGCCTGAAAACCCCTGAAGAGAGTTTGTAAATTTGTATATTGACTGTCATTGTTATCTGATATCAAAGTATCAAAATACTTAGATGCGTGTAATCAGAAGATATAACTTTAAGTACTCAGCGTGTTTTGTGACATCGATTAACTCGCATAGACTACGATTATATTCCTTCGGAGGAAAGGAAGTATCCTTGCATTCTATTCAAGCCAAAAGTAAATTATCTCATATAAAATGAGCATCCCTTGTCGTCCTTTTGCTCTGGAGTACGCCTAGCCACCACAGTAATAAAGGCTATGGATCTAAAGGACGCATTTATCACTTACTGGTCAGATTTTCCCACCATTCTTTAATAAGTGAATAAAGAAAAAAACTAGCGTGTCTTATTAAACAATCGAGTGAAAGAAATCCAATCAAAAAGGTGAAAGAAACATGGATAGACATACCCGAAGAGCAGAACCCTGCACACCTATTTTGCACAGGTTACTTTGCTAAAGTTTTCTTAAAATCTAAGCGTCTAGGAAGACTTATATGATTTAAATTAGGTAAATAAGATTAGCAAGTAAATAAAATAAGTGTTGAAAAAGTAGCTCCATGGTACAGCAGAAGATTTTCAAAGCACTCTCATCTCTTGAGAATGATTGCTTGGATGTACCGATTTATTAATAATATCCGAAAAATCAATATTACGGTAGAGAAATATCTTTCAGTACATGAATTGGAATCGATGTAAAAGAAACTTGTTCAAAATGAAGCATACAAAATAAACAATTCAAAAACTCTTTATACTTTAAGACCACGATGAACTTCTCAGACTAAAGATTAAAATTGGTAGAGAAGAGACGATGATGATAACTTTTCAGCCCGATTGTTCTTCCTTCAGAACACGATCTGTTTCGACATACTGGCCAGATGATAGTTAGTATTTGAAATCTCTGGGTAAATCAAGCAGACCCACTTTATTTGAAAGACGGTAAAAGGCCTAGATCCTCCTGTTTTCTTGTGCCTTACATTAAGAGCTCTTTCAAAACTTGCAAATAAGCTGCTTCACGTTGGGTTTTAGAAGATTCATTGACAACGTGGAATTTCAAAGTGACAATATCGGTAATTTCGTTGGAGTAGATAACTTATTGTGGTAGCTCTTCGCGCTCCTGTGTCACTGATTCTGGGTTCGATCCTCAGATTGGGCAAGGTTGACTCGGCCCTTCATCCCTTCAGTGGGTCGATAAATGAGTACCAAACATGCTTGGGAACTAAACACTGGGGCAGCGATTCTCAACCTGTGGGGCGCGCCCCCCTAGGGGGGCGCGAGCACACTAGTGGGGTGGCGCGAGAATATCTAAGAGAAAATATAACTTGAAATAATTGTTTTACTGGCTGAAAGGAAAGCGCACATGCACATAGAAATTTTTTTTGACATATTTAATAACTTATTAAAGTAAAAAACAACAACTTATTAAATCAAAATTTAAGGTGGGTAGTCAAAGGTGGCTCTGCTTTGAGGATTTTTCTAAATTTTCTGGTCAAGTCAGAGAAGCTGAAATTTTTTTGTAACGTCTTACATCTATCTCTAATACATATCACGTATACTTTTAGTTGTAAAATAAAATTTCATTTATTTTATAGTACAATTTCAAAATTGTACCTTCTGCGCCTAACTTCCTTCTACTCCTCTGTGCTTTCTTCTCCACTTCTGCGGTTTCCCACTGGTTCCAAAGGTGGGCAATAAATTGAAATCACTTTTTCACTTACTCAAATTATCTTTAGAAAAGGCACTCGGACAGGCAAACGTCTTTTAAAAAGACACTTTTAAGTGTCTTGCTGGTAGGGGTAACTTTCCCGACTTTAAAAAAGATATTTGTTTTTAGAGTGCATTATTTTTTTTATGTATCATTTACATTGATAGTTCATGTGTGACGTCACTATCGATTCTTTTGAAGAAATCAAGAGGACCATTAGAATAAAGAATTAATCAAGAATTAATTAGTTAATTCTTTCAAAAAGGTTAACTAACCATAACTAGTTAGTAAGAGTTGACTTAACATACTAAAGTTAACTAACCTAACCCATAACTAGTATAAAAGTACTCAAATTTACAAGAAAATACCAGAATCTACCACAAAAACACCAATAACTACCACAAAAATACCAAATAATACCCGAAAAAATACTTTAAAAATGCAAACAAAACAAAAAACTTGAAACAAAATATCGCAAAATATACTAAAATGCAGAGAGCGTCAAAATATTATTCCAATTCAGCCACGTGCACCTCAGACACAAGATTTACAATGCAGTAGAGCTATCTTGTGATTCAAAATTAAATTAATTCTATTTTTGAGGGGTGGACTACGTTAGGAGCACTGGCTACCTTTGGCTCACCCATCTTACTTAATCAAAACATTTTAAATTAAAAGCAAATTTAATAATTATTAGTGACTTCCAGTCTTTCAGAGCAAAGTTTTTCGAAGGAAGGCTTAATATCAGAAATAGCCTCTCTCAGTTCTTATGAAGATAGGAGGATTCAGGGTGTCAATTTAAGTGGTGATGATGGAATATCAGGTGAGGTTGGAGTTTGTATTGGTATAGTGGGCCAGTTGAAGATATTGACAAATTGAAGATTGATGCTGAAATCAGGGGATGGTGAAAATATTATTTGAACCGGATCAGAATTAATAAAAAGCTTTTATTTCATATAGTTGCAGAGCTCGAGATACAAGATATAAATATTATTCAAAGGAATTTCAGTTGAATAAGTTTTGCATAACAATATTAAAATAGGACAGGCCATGGGAGACAAATCCCCCATGACCTATCTAATCGAAAGCCAGATTAAAAGTACGTGTAATTCGTTCCCAACGGACACAGAAGCACGGGTAGGAGATCCAAAATTGGCGAATTATTAAAATATAACATAGCCAAAACAAAGCCAACCAGCATATCAATATTGAGTTAAAATAATACCTTGGCGATCATGAGTCGCCAACAAATTTATGAGAATTATTGCAACCATGCAACTGAAACATTTTTGCGGTTAGAAATTAGAATAAAAGTTATAAATAGATTTTTATTTTGGATTAGTAATGAAATAAAAAGTATCCGTTGCATTGATCTATAAGAGAAGGATAAATATTTTATGTTCGTTTTAAAAGATTAAGTCTTTGATTTATTTTGAATGTAATTCTATTAATAAAAAATAAGCTTAAGTGCTGAAAGATATTTTAAAAGGATAGAAAATAAATATGTAATGCCAATTGTGGCATCACAGTTCTGTTTCTATATTTAGCCGAGATCCATAGAGCCGAGATCTTCAAAGAAGCCACAACAGAAAATACAGTTTCACAAAGGTAGGACGTAGAAAATGGTAATAGAATGCGAAATGCCCTTGTTTTTCATGTAGAAAAATCATCCTCTACTTCTGCCCAAAATTCAAACAGTGATTTATTACTAAATTGTCTTTTGGTTTCACCACTTGCCTTGAAGTCTATGAATTTTTCTTCCTCATCAATTGAGAGCCCTTCGGGAGTCTTATGAAATGAATTCACTCGTAACTTGCTGTCAGTCAGTCGTCAGCAAGAAAACACTTGTTTTAATTATTTGCCATCATGCCTAAATGATTTTCAATGGTTACAAAAACAACTTTTACATGTTCTTTTTCAGCCTTATAAGTTCTAATACAATCATCTACATATGCAAACATTGTTAGGTTTTTTTTGCTTTAAATTTCTGCCCCACAATTCCAATTTTCTACAAAAAGCATCCAAAGTATCCAACATATGTGAATTTGCTCCTTGGAGTTGAAGATTCAGGTTATTTAATTTCTCGAATATGGCGACCAAGTAGCTCAATTTAATCACAAATAAACCATCACGAAAATTCTCGGCTTTCGGTCTGTTTTCTTCTTCTAGGAAAATCGCTATTTCTTCGCCTAATTCATAAACACGTTGCAAAAATTTCTCACTTGATAAACATCTTGCCTCGCAATTAAATAGTAACACTGAATGTACTGGACCCATGTCTTTAAAAAGTACGGAAAAGATTCTCGATTTCAGGGATCTCATTTTAAAAAAATTTACTACGGTTACAACCGTAGTTTACACAATATTTAAACCAGGACTCATTTGTTTCGAAGCCAAAACTTCTCTGTGGATCATGCAATTTGTCCAGACGCATTGAAGAGATTTTTGTTTTACAAGTGCTTGTATACTTTCTAATCTTACGGACAATGAGCGAGCACCATCAGTGTATATTCCGACGCAATTTTTCCATTATATGTTTGCCTCGTTCATAAAATCATTTAAAATAGCAAATAATGCGAGCGCTGTTGTTTTGATTTCTATTAGTTTGTTCTATTGATTAGTTCTTCTACTACTGACATATTAACACAAAATCGAACATAAGCAATTAAATGAGCATCTTTATTACTATCTGTTGCTTCCTCAAGCTGTATTGAAAACAATTTGTCACGCAGCTTCGAGAAAACCTGACACTGTTCATATTCAGCTATATCACCAATTCGACGAGCAACAGTATCATTTAAAAGAGGTATGGAGTGCAAGTGTTTTGAAAAATTATCTCCAAACGTAATTTCTACAATCTCAATTGCTGCTGGCTTTTACTTTATTTTTGTTTTGGCAGTTAGTTAAAAATAATTTTAAGACAGAATCCTGTTTACTCAATATACATTATTGTTGTATACATTTTATTACAAGCGGGGGGCGCGATGAAAATTATGATTGAAAACTGAGCCGTGAATACTGAAAGGTTGAGAAACGCTGCACTGGGGGTTTCGCGCTCGGCTGATCACCTAACCGGAACATCCTAACCGGTTCAACCTGTATATACTATGAAGTACTAGTTTTATGCATGGTTTAAACTAGTTTACTATACACTATGGCTTACACTACACTAGTTTTTATATCTAGCTAAATAAATCTTTATTGATGATTGAATAAGTGTATATTATGAAATAATTAAAAGTTTGGGAAATAATTGTAATTTTGATTATTAGGAATTAAAAAGGGGGGATGTAAGAAGTAGGTACTGATACTCCATTTATTTATTATTTAATTACATGTCAGCTACAAGCTGGAATTTGCCTCGTGTTTTATTTACAGTTACAGTCGTGTTTTATTTACAGCTGCTTAGTTCATTTTGCTATGGCAATAAAAAAGATATCAGATGGTGTTATGATATTTTATTTTATAACCGTCGTTGAACAGCCGACCCAATTTCATGGGTTTACGACTACTTACGTTCAACTCCGTAGCCTTGTAATTTTGAACCAATCCAGAAGACAAGGAAACTCCTGGATCAGTACCCCTAGAGGTATTGATTTGTTGTGGGAACATGGAGGACTTTGAGACTCGACAGATTTAACGTGCATCAGTCACCATTTACTACACGGGGAGTTTTCGGCCGGCGAGGATCGAACCCACGACCTCTTGGATATGGGTCCAGCACCCTACCGACCAGACTATCCCGGCCCTCAGATGGTGTTATGGAGGAAATTAATGAAAATAAAAATATTATTTCATAATGGAATTTAAATCAGAATATTTATTTCATATAAGCAAAGGAGGAGATCGCCAGGATATTAAACATTCTAGTAGAGTCTCGCAACATGAGTAAAAAGTTCAAAAAAATATTTGCATGAATTGGGTGCTTGCACTTCAAGAAGACGACGGACACTCACACATGTGACCTATGACCCCAACACCTGCTGATCATGCTCATAATATAGAATACGTCATCTTGCGTATTCTATATTATACGCAAGATGGCTTGTTAAAGTTGAGCTAAGTATCTCTACATTAGTTATAATGTTAAAGTGAAGTTAACTAAATACATTACCATAGATTTGTTATTTGTTTATATATTTTATTGCAACAGCGATATATTTTTGTTTTGTGTACCTCGCAACTTCGATGAATAATTACCCCATTTATTTCCTACATGTCTCCATGCTTGTCTTTGTGTTAAGTACGAAATATATAGGGAAAGAATATTTGTGCATTATAGATTGTATCATTTAAGAGAATTGATTCTTGATAGACTTGACTTACTTGAAATAAAATAGAAAGAACAGTTGCTAATGTAAACAAATTCCATGAACAACCAATCAGGATCGAGATACCCACATTACGTCACGAGCAGGTATCCCATTGTTTTATCACATTATTTTATTTCTTTATCACGATAGTAATTCAACAATTTTAATAAATAAAACGAGATAAATTCTATATTATAGATTACACGCAATTAAATTATATATAAATGGAATGTATGTATCTACTTTTAACAAATGTTTTTTGCACACGTGCTCTCTTCTTTTTCATAATTAAAAATATTATTTTTCGTCTGACCAAAATCATTTTAGATTTAAAAATAAGTCGAACTACTTTTATTTGTTGTATATATTGTAAATATTTGTTGATGGGGGAAATATTATTATTTTTTTTAATAGATTTGTTAATGAATTATTTGTTAATGGGTACATTTGAAAAAAAAATTAAGAACCACAGATTTTTTTCACTAATTTGATGATAAACGATGATCGTTGACAACTAAAGACATTTGCATACATGTAACAAACATAATTTACCCACTTCAAAATGAATGATATTAGGCTAGAAAGTCACACATGACATAGATGGTGAACTTATTTAACTATACATATTTGTAATTTATGGATTGTTTTCTCCTTTTTTGTGATTCTCAAGAGAAAAAAATATTCCTACTTTCTTTGTAAATAAACATTATTCAAAATTTGAAAAAGTATCGAAAGCATAAATTTTGACCAGTTACTCAATTGCAGTGATATACTTATTTTCACATAGTCTTCAGAACTATTTGATTGTTGTAAGAAAGTGGAATTTACAGACTTGACAATGTTTCATTTCAAATAGCAATATGTGGGAACTTTTATCAAACTCTTTGTATTAGCCTGGCAATGATTAAGCGTTTTCCAAATTATATTTAGGCATATCACAAAGAGAGCAAACGAAAATAAAATTTATTCTTACAGAAGAACGATTAATTTTCTTACAGCAAATAAAGTGAAAGTAAAAACTATTATACAGTGTGGTTATATATGATTTTGGCTGCAATATCCTCCAATTTATTCTTTGGCGAGACATCTAGTTTTACACACTATTACTCTTTCTGAGTTGGTCATGTTCAAGTCCGTTTCTTGAAAGACAGATTGGCGTTTATGTGAAACGACAAGCAAAATATAGGTCTATTCTTCGAAGAAGAAAAAGTAACAGATAAAGAGTTTCCTTTTCGCCACATAATTCGTCAATTTCAAACAGCTTAACAGATTATTAATGATGAAAAGAAACGATACCAGAAAGCTTAATGAGTGTTGGAAATCATTGATGAAATCTCTTCTTGACGAATTACAACTTGATTCTTTCATTTGCTTCAAACTCAAAATTATAGTTTCCCATATTTTTAAATTATACCGTAGGTGAAGGAGCGCAGAAAATACAGTTGAAATCAAGCTATAAGATATGTGTAATTAACAAACAATAGTAAATATTGCTAACTTATTTTCATAAATTTCAAACGCAGTAATGGTATTTACACCCAAGAAGTCCTAAGTTGTCTGTGCTGTTAGCAATGTAGACAGTAATGCAAGATGTTAGCAACATAGTTATCGTTCTCTGATTCCGGTCAAAATTACGATCTGTGGATGAATGAATGGGTCCGCCTTATAAACGGGTGTGACGAATGGTGTGGCAGAAGTCGAATTCTTGGCCATAGATGGCACCACTGAAAAAAAATAACAATCGCACCCCCTCCGCCCAAAACAGGCATACGTCAATAACAGGAACATAGTAATGCGTTAGAAAGTTTAAATGTTTTCAAATGGATACCATATTAACACTTAATGTAAGCAACTTATGCTCATCCGATAATTTTAAGCTCACAAAAAATTATTTTGAAACTTTAAATACGTGAAAAATGGTTTGATTATCCGAAATTTGACTTGAGGGTCGCACCACATATTCTCTTACTGTCAAGGTAATGTATTCGAATCGTTTAACTCAATGTATGTTTGTGAGAGGTGTCAGACAAAACACGAGGGCCATCGGGCTAAGCTGTTTTTAAAAATAATGCGTATAGCTCCTATATGCATTATTTATATTTATACTATAGTGAAAAGTATGATAGGGGAGAGTGGGGTCGATTGTAACATTTTTTACTTAACTATTTTTAACTAACAAAAAATTATTAGTATTAATTGACAGACGAGTAAAGTAGACTATCCTCTACAAGAAAAAAAAACCTTATTTTAAATGTTATTATATTAGTTATTAACAATTTTTGACAGTCGTGCGCTTGTTACAATTATCCCCACTTACGGGGTCAATTGAAACAGTTCATAAACTCAACTAAAACATAGTTAATTATACATATTATCATAGTTGTGATATATTTTTTTATTGATCAAAATAGTAGTGATATCTTAGGAGTAAAAATAATAATGAGCAGAGACCTAAAGGGTTAAACTTTTAACTTTAAGGGATTGAAAATTTTAATTTATGCTGTGAAAGGTGGCAAACAAAATAATGCACATGCAACATAATATAAATGATATAGGAAACTACTGGCGGTTCTTAAAGAGTTAAGTACTGGTTTGTAAACATAAGATTATTTATTTTCATCTGTTACAATCGTCCCTTTACTTATTGTTACAATCGTCCCCAAGACGCCATTTCAGCTTCATTTGTTGAAAACAATGCTAGTTAATTAACAAAACTAATCTTTTTTTTTTGAAATGTTAATTAAGGTGTCCACTTACATATTCGGTTAATAACTTTTATTTGTTTAAACAAAATAACTTTGTTACAATATAATATTCTAATACCAAAAAAAGTACTTACGTTGCGTGAAAATATCTTTTGTGATGTAACTCTTTCAAAAGTACATAAAAATGGTTGCCAGCAGGGGTGTACATGTAGATTTATTAAATTCACCTTGTGCGCCACCTAGGAGCCAAATCTACAATCCGACAATCTAAATTTTTACTCTGTTACAATCGTACCCTGTTACAATTGACCCACTCTCCCCTACTTATTTGTTTTTTAGATATCATCCATTAATTATTACTAATTGCATTACATCTGAAAAGAAGAAGAAATTTACCACTATTTTAACAGTGCACAATTATCTATTCCCTATAGCTTTTTTTGCATAGAATTTGAACAAGACATAAGCGTAACATCCGTCCTCTTGTAAATGAAAAATGGTGTGGTAATCACTGCACTTAAAAATTTTGTATTTTAATTTTATCCATATCTCACCAGCAATTTACGAATCTGTTCTTATCTTGTTTCTAGCATCAATACACATAAAAATAAAGTAATAAAGAATATTACAAAGTTTTTTTTTCCATTTTTGATTCTCAAAAGAAGAAAATAAAAATCACTATTTCTCTATACGCATTATAAAAAGAAATGTTTTTAAGTAGCAGTAGAATAATTCAATTCGAAACAATTGTTTTTCTGCTGAAGTACAATAATTTATTCTTCTCTTTTGACTTTCAACTTCGAGATCTAATATATTAAATTGAAACTATAAAATGAGTTCAACCCATCTTTATACAGTGACTCTTTTACTCAAGAGAATTTTCTAGGACTTGGCTTCTTTTAACAAAATGCACTTTCTTAAAGATTCCAATGCCTATGCATAAAACTTGAAATTCCTTTGCTTTTGTATCATTAAATAAGGGAAGATTGTTATCATGTATCTCGACATTCTCCGAGAAATGTTATTTCTTCTCTAGTAAGGCAAGATAATGACATGAAACCCTTCCTTTTATCTGTTATTCTTTTTTGTAGTACCTCATTACTCCGACTTTTGTCAAAAAAGTCGAAGTTTTATTCCTTAAGCTGCATTGCAATGGGGTTACATTTTCTGTCGGTTGTCTTCAACAGGATTTCTAAAATAACTTGCAACTAGGGTAAATAAAATTATTCTAAGATAAAAACAATATTGGGAATGTTTTTAATTGGATTAAAATGTATACAAATAGGATAATTTTAGTGCTGTTTTGTTTTCGGGCTTGTATATTTTTTCGTTAGCTTTGTTGCTCACGTCAAACATTCACAAATCTTATTTAAATTTGTTTATACTTCGAAAACACAAAAATTCAGCTTTGCTATTGTTGTGAAATGCAGATTATAGGTTTTCCTGATTTAATTATTACAACGTCTATTGGTAAAGTCCTAGAATAGCCCACCTCTTGGCGACTTTTTGAAATCTAGCCAAGTTGGCGATTTTTACTGGGATCAACGTTGCTTTTTGATTATTTGAAAAAGAATTTAATTATTACAAATTTATTAAAATATTTTTAACAGAATAAAAATTAACTTACCTTTACTCTGATGGTGATCTTTTGACATCAGAGTTTTGAAATTGAATTTTGATTTATACACCATTCAATCATCTCTCTCTTATCTTTTGCATTCAATAGAGTTAAAAGTCCGCTTGTCCATTTGCTCGCTATTTTAAACCGGTACCGCACCAGTAAATGAAATTCAACCGGTAAATGAAATAACAGTTAAAAACGAAATAACAACGATAATTCTAACAGCAAGAGATCAGAATTATAAATAGAGAAAAAATGAACCCATTTACCTCTTTTCTAACGAAATCACAACTTTCGCGTGGGTATACATATAAAATAACCATTAAGATTTAAGAATTTTGGTGGAGTGATCGGACGTTCAAAATCATCTCCCCGAAATATCTTCCAGAAGCATGTATACTACCTTTACATTTACAGTGTCCCTAAGAGATTTTGAGCTTTCTGATTGGATTTCTCAGCATTACCTTCTGTTCTTTTTGTAGCTTCTTCCCAATATCATTTCTCCATAGTTTGTTCACAAAATATAAAACAATCATAAATCTGTCCCAGTATATTTCTCATATTAATTTTAAGACAAATGTTAGAGTTTTGCACAAAATATAAAATAACGTCAACAATGGTATTTGAATATTAACACATTTATTTAAATCAGTATAATATTTTTTTAATGTTAATGTTATGAATTTCAGGTAAATGCAATGTTAATGCAATAGTCAATCAGGTAAATGCAATTCGGTAAAACATCAAATTATAGTACAATAATAATAATTAAACATAAATTAAAGCTTTATTAGCCTGCTTTCATAGAATAAATATAAGAATTGATTAATATTCAAATTGAATAGTATTATGAATTTCCTTATGCACTTAGAAATTAAAATATCTTACTTTAATTTATTAAGTAAGATTTCAGAACCATTCAGTTCAGTTTGAATTAATTATATGATATTTTTAAATATATGTAAATATTATTTTGAAATTATGTTTGATTATTTGAAAAAGATTTTATTATATTTTGGAATTATATTTTATTTGTGAGGGAAGATACTTGCTTCCCCGTCATTAACCGTATCGTTGATAGTGGTATATATGAATGTTCATTTAGGCCAATATTGAATGAATAAAACAATAACAGTTGAATTTCCAGGAAATAATGTGCAAATCATTGAATGTAAATTTAGATTTTATTAATCATAACTTAAGATTTCGATAGTGGCCACTTCATCAAAAAAATAAGAAATCCGTTAAAGAGATCAAAAAATAATACTCTCTATTGAGAGATCATAAAGCCAGCACATTTCTGACAGTTAGAAAATTAAGACTGGGGAGGACCCCCAGAAGGGGTTCCTAGTCTCACCAATTTAGAAATTCAAAGTAAATATATTTATTCTCAACGGACAGAGAAAGAGTATGGGTAGGAGATCCAAAATTTGGCGATTTATCATAATATATCATAGCCAAAAACAAAGCCAACTAGCATATCCACATGGGTTAAAAAGAACACCTTGGCGATCACGAGTCGCCAACAAATTTATGTGAATTAATATAACCATGCAACCGAAACATTTAGCCGTTGGAAAATTAGAATGAAAAGTTATAAATAGATTTTTTGTTTTCGATTAGAGGCGACAGTGAATTTATATGTCTGCATAATAATGAAATACATTGATCTGGAAGAGAAGAAATAAATATTTTATGTTCGCTTAAAAAGATTAAGTTTTTGATTTATTTTAAAAGTAATTCTTCCATTAATAAAAATAAGTTTAAGTAATGAAGGATATTTTTAAAAGATAGAAAATAAATATGTGTATGCCAATTCTGGCATCACATTATTATATATGGAATACGTCATAGAAGGCGTTGACGAGGAATCCAATCTGCGCGCTCAAAATCTCTTGCGGATACTATAAATGTAAAGAGTTTTAACATTTCCTTCTCGGAATCCTAGTTTGGCGAGAATTCAAAAACTTGCTTGGCGAGATTTTAAAAAAAATCGCCATGGAGTGGGTTGTTCTAGAATCCACCCAATATTTTACTGTATTTTGACTGCATTGTGAATGTTATCGATCCTCGTTAAACTTGTTCTACCGTAAATCCCCTCTTCAGAGGATAAAAATTGTGACGGCTTGTCTTCGGATCATCCTCAGGGATGTTTCCCAGACCGTCGCCAATAGCCCATTGTGCAGCTCTAGTGCGACGTAAATTAACTACAACTACAACAACAGCATTGTGAATGCCTTCATCTACTAAGTTACGTATTCATTTCTATTTTTTTCATCATAAAGCCTCGATTTATAGTCATTAACAAATAGAATATAAAATATGGCCAGTAGATATTTTTTGCTTTCTTAAATTGCACTTAATCATCAAATAACATTTCGTTGCTGAGAAAAATGTGGTACAAAATATACAATCTTTGAATACAAAAAAAAAATTATTTGATAAATAACCAAAAAAATTTATTTACTAACAAGTTTTTTTTTCTTCGTTAGTGAAGCTATGACGAATTTTGATTCCCAATTCAGAATATTTTATTACTCGTTTTGATTTTAATTCGCTTAGGAATTTTTATTACGAGGTAATATTTTTTGCTTTGATTTCGACGTTAAACGTAATCTGAAATTTATTTCTGAAATATCTGGATTCCGTGATAAATTTAATAATTTATGATTCACTGGCAAATTCTTATAAAAATAACATTAGAAATATGATTTTATAGCTTGAAAAGCAGTTATTTATAACAACCGTGACAACGGCAGAGTGTAATGGATATAAAACATGACTTTATCAGTATTCTTTTCAAATAAGTTGAAGACTCCGTTTATCATTCATGGAAAGATATATGCTTCACTATAATCTTTTAAGAAATATTTTTCGGCAATATTGTCTATTTGTATTGATGCAAGAGTTCTGCTAAGAAACACATTGGCATAAATAATATTTTTTTAAATACATAATTTTATACATAAATTACAATTTACTGGTTTTAGAGAAATAATTTTATTAAAGTTGAATAAGCCCATTGTACAAAACCTAGTTCTAAAAGATCTAAACAGAGAAGACTTTTAAATACATTTATTGAAATCGACCAATGAAGATAGATATGAATCTATTTTTTAATTATTTCTGAACTGATTATGTTTTTATGCTTTTTTTAAATTTTTTTTTCATAACCCTCGTTGAACAGCCGACCCAATTTTGAGTTTAGGACTAGCAATGTTCAATTCCGTAGTCTTGTAACTTTGAATCCAATCCAGAAGACAAGAGAACTCCTGGATCAACTATTGGGAGAGATTTACCTCCGTAGAGGGCTTTTCTTAAAGAAATAACATGCATTTGCGTTACGTGGAGCGAAAAACCACGTAAACGTCCCACGGTTCGCCTGACTGCAATTGGACTCTAATTCATGATCTGACTACCACTGAGGATATTTCTGCATCTGCACAATGGTCAGTGCGATCCGAGGGCGGAATTCATATTGACCAGCAATCTCTGGGATTCAAACCCAAGTGACCTCATTGAGAGAAGTGTGCTCTATTTTCTGAGACACCAGTGCTCTTCTGAAGTTTTATTTTAATTTATTCAATTTAGTGTAAGAGCAAAAATAGATCCCCTAAATAGGAAACTAAGAATTTGTTATAGACTGACATAAGCTATACTGTCCGCTGAAGTAGTTAGTTGTAAGAGTGGCAAAAAGTATTATAGGGTAAGTGTACGATAAGCGGAGATGAAATGACAAGGAAACTTTTCACTAAAATAGGTAGTAGTAAAGATATAATTAAGTAAAAAAATGTGAATTATTCGTAATGCTGAAAAATAACTGTAACATCATAAACCTGATAACGGGGCGATCGTATATGACTAAATTCATAGTTACATACAGTTGAAGGTTTTCGTTATGTTAAATGTTTACCATAAGAAATTCTATGCATTTATAAGTAATGTAACATACGTGCAACACAATTAATCTCTAGTTAGAAAAAAAAGTTTCTATATCATTATAATCAAAGACACATTTCGCGTACACTGTTTGGTTTCACTTTCATACTCGCAGAACTTGCCAAAGAGAAAGACTAAAAGGCTATTTTAGATGTTTCTGAGAAAACACTGCTACAGAAACCATGGACGATGAACATTTAGACTCTACATTGCTCGACGTAGAAGAAAAGTCTAAGTTACAGTTGTGATTAATGTTTTACTCGTATAGACATTACATCATTTTGGAAAAAATACAGAAATATTTGCAACTGCGATTTCCATAATATCCATAATAACTGATTAGATACTCAATAATATCTACAAAACAATATAATATACGAAGATTCATTTAGTTTTTTTAATATTATTCTTACTTATAAATTATCATAGCTAAAACGTACATTATTACTGTCAACGTGCTATAAGCGAACACTGTACTTTAAAATTATATATTTTATTCAGAAACGCAGTCCTGTATTAGCTGATCTCATTTTCTATTCTTTAATATACCAATTGCAGATCTGAATAATATTGGGTGTTTAAATATAAAACCGATATGGTTTGAGTTTTAAATAAAATGTTTTGAGGAAATCTGTGTTAATTGCCCTATTTCTAGGGAATGAATTTTTTTATTTATTAAATTATTTTTAGTTGTAACTAAATAGTTTTTTTTTTAACAAAAAAGGACGAGAGAATGTTTGGAAAAAATACTAAATATCTTACTTTACAACTAATAAAATGGATGCAATTTTCTATGTGTGCGTTGTTAAGAGTAAAGATTATTTCAATTTATATCGTTAGAAATAAAATAAAATAAAAAATGCTAAGAAAAAGTAAAGCTTCCTTTTTCAGTAGAATAGACTGCATCTTTTATACTTCTACATTTTAATTGCATACTCAAAGAACTTCCGAACATTTCCCCACTTTGCATATTCCAATTTTGTATTCTTCACACTTGACGAGACTCGCATATACATCTCTTTGATAAATACCTAATTCATGGTTCCTCCAGAGTGAAATGTAATTTTGTAGTCCTCAAAAATTTCAAGAAAGACTTCCACTCAATGTAACTTAATGGGATTCGTTGTGTACTTTAATTTCTGAACTTGTTTAGAGAGTGTTCGCCTATTAGACGATATAATTACTTGAGCGGCACTCAAAAATTGAATGCATTGTAACGGAATTTTCAAATTGTTCGGAAAATAAGCTCTAGGGTGACATTTTCAAGTAATACGCATTCTTTTTTATTTTTATAACAAATTAGGCCATTAAAGTGTTGCTTTGATAAATCACTATTATAATAATGAATTAATCGTTATTTGCTTTAGTAAATGATTTTTATGGTTTTGAAGCATAGAATAATTAAAAATATTACAATGTGTTTCTATATTTTATTAAAAAATGTATTCTTATAAAAAGTTATTATGAAAGTGAAATATGAAAAATTGAGAAAAAAAAACACATTTTCGATCTTAATGTAAAATTTATTAAACTTTCTAACACTCGGTTGAAGAAATTACGAAATATTGTCCTTTGAAATATCATAGCCTCAAAGTTTCCTGCAACCTTAAGAAAGTGCTGCGACGAATCATTATTTTATTTAAATTGGACATTAGTACGCTGTAATTAGGTGCAAAAAATTATAATTGTTTGGTAATATGGTTGTTTTTGGAATTTTACTAATGCTGTTGCATAATACACGATATTTTGGTTCGAATTTCAGCAATTATTTTATTGTGTAATGCAGAGAATTAATCGTGAATATTTAAAGTATTCATGCAAAGTATTTATACTCTGGATTTTTCCAGTGTAAGTATGTGTTAAATTTACAACAGTTTTAAAGTTTATCATTCTTTCCTCTCTTTTATTCTAAATTTACTGAACATTACAAGTTCAGTCTTTGGAATGTTCCAAATAAATTAATTTCATAACAGGCTGTAGCTCCATTCACCACCCTCTAACTAGACTTCTGATTTACTATATTTCATACATCCATTAACTCTTAGAATTTCGACATTTTTGGTTGAAAGTCACAAATAGTTTCAAACCCAGCTTACAGGCTTAAAGCTAAAACTTTAAATTTTATTACAGAAACTAGCCACCTACTGAGGAAATTTAACGTCCAATCCAGGTGATTGCAAATTTATACTTACATTGCTGTCAGTTTGCACGGACCACCATGTTGGTAGTTTTCATTTTTCTTTCTACAAGTAATAGTAATGTGGAAAAACTATCCATAAAACGAAGGAAAGTTCGACACTAATGCTTTTTTCCAAGAGCACCAATGCTTCCTGGTTTGCAAATAGTAGAATGTTTCAAGAATGGATTTTGAGAGCTTCTTAATCATCATAAGTGTACAGAAAGAAAAAGTTATGGTAAAATTACAGTACTGTATGGTATTGATATCTCTGAAAAAAACACAATTTTGGCTAGTAAAACCAAAAGATACAGTATTTAAACCCATAATTTGGTAGTATGAATGTTTACATACGATAAGGGTCTAATCAAATTAAAGGCTTTTATTGATTGGCGTTACCATTTTAGCTGAATGACAAGTTAATTTCGTCCATTTATGTTCGATATGGTATGTTTTGTTAAACTAAGTGTTATTAAATTTTTTGACTAAATTCAGTTATTTGATCATTCGTAATATATTTATGGTGTATACGGGTTTACAACTGAAGTCTTTGAATGAAATTATTTGTTCTTCATAAAGTACTGTGCTCCCTTTGTGTTTTTCAGAAACAAATTGTAAGCGGGGATTTTGGTAAGAGAGCGTGGTTATCTCGCCTGGTGATATTGATAAAATTACTATTCGATATCGTTGTATTCTTATACACCTATTATGACAGATTTAGAGTGATTTACTGTGGAATAACTATTTTGGTGAGTGCATGTGAGAAAAGCATTTATTTCTTTATTAAGTAATGGAATAAAAGAGGCCAATTTTAAAACCGACGAACTAATTAAATGATTCAAATCTTTTCGACAAAATAAGCATTTTCTTAAGTTGAGTCTCAACCAGAATCCTTCAGTTAAATGCCAGAATCAGATGAAATAATATTTATGGAAAAATGACTCAAAAAGTTAACAAAGATTTAGTTAATTATTGACTTAATAGAAGACAGGCAATAATTATTTACATTGAGAAAGGTGGAAGGTAATTAAATGCCTGAAACAAATTATTTACTTTCAAAATATTAATCTTACTCACGATCGTTTGCGAATTTGAGCGTATTTCAACACAATGTGTACGGATAAAGTATGTCAAAATCATATCTGATCTTCTGTAAGCTACAGTTAGGTAAACATTTCAAAAATTTATTTTAAATTTAATATGCTTGAAGGAAAATACAGCACAGAACTAAAATTTATTTTTGGAATTTTATTTTTACTTAATTCATACTAATTTTTAACCAAATATAATTATTTTTCTGGCATACTTTCTGTCATGTTAGGCATTTTATTCTAAATTATCGTACCGAATAGAATTTTGGTAAAAAAAAAATAATTCTAGTTAATAAAACCATAATATAAGATTTTAAATCATTCATTGGGTAATTTTTCCCATCATATATTAACGGATTGATAGAAATTATGATTTTCAAAATTATAGTTCTAATTACAAAACATTTGGTAAAAATACGATACGGAAAAGTAATCCAGGTATCATGATAAAATTACCAAATTTTAGCGTAATTACCGAATTTTACCATATATTAAAAAATCATATTTCATTGTTAACTTACTCACATTCATTACTAAAGCACTTCAAAAAAATTTTCGAGATATTTTGGTGCTCGCATAGAGACAGAAACACGGTAAATTTTATCATACTCTGGTAGTTTTAACCATACTTTATTCTCAGTTGTCTGCCTTTATGTGCTTTTTATAACATGCATTGAAGGTTAAAAACTTATCATGAAATATAATGGCATAAATTAATAACTCTTATTTTTTCATGTCCTCAAGATATGAAAAATGATATAATAACTGACAGGTTACAGCCTAAAATAGATTCACGACAATCCGCCAAAGTTTTCTAAATGATATTTTTAAGAAGCTTCAGAAAATGTCAAGATGACTACCTTGTTTAATTGAAAAGTTCTTAGTTAAACCTGATATATTATCTTGTCTGACAAGTGTTAACCAAACTTTTCTCTACCGTTTGACAACAAAATAAGTTGTAGAGATGACGGTTTTTCTCCAGATTGTGAAATAATTTTCTGCAGCAACTGAATTGTTTTTGATCCAAACGTTCAGAAATATGTTTCTGATAGTACGTAACTTCAATTATTTTTTAAAAAATATGGGGGATTTCCATATCCCAAAATATTAAATTGTTTTTTTTTTGACGTAAAGAAGGCAGAAAAATAAAAAAGGAAGAGGCAGTATGCTTAATTTATGTACTTAATCTGAATGTTTTAGAAGCTTCAAAGCAGTTAATCTGAATTTAGAGCAATTTTTTTAAGCAGTAGGTAGAGTGTCTTGAACTTTTGAATGGCATTTATCTATCATTTCATGTTCTCATATAGGAATTTAACTCTATAAATATTTCTTGTTGAAATGTATTGTACTTTTTCTCTTTTAATATGTTTCTTATGAATCATCTTGCGTTATCTAAATACCCACTTTTTTACAAAAAAAGGCGAAGCGTAAATAATCTTAAAAATTACATAATTTATTAATTTGCAAATTTGAAAAATTTATCCATCAGAATAAGAAAAATAAAAGGATTTAAAAGATTCAAAATTAAACAAAAATATTTTCTTCTAGGATATGATATAACCTTCGTTTTAATTCAAATGGCTGTATCCTCAACAGGTACATTCTTGATATTGTAACGATAACACCTAAACAGAACGACTACAATTTATAAATAAAATTTTAAATAAATTATATGTTTTTTATATGTATTTAAATTAGTTTTTTCTTATTTTATTTTGACTTTTTCAGAATGTTTTGTTATCGAATACATTTCTGAGTTACAATGATATTTTTAAAACAAAAATACATAACATCTCTTAGAACATCTAATATACTCTCAGCATATTGCAATGGAGTCCAAAAATATTGGAAATATGGCAAGAATGACTAAAAATAAAAACAGCAATTACTATAAACAGGTTACTAACAGGCACCCCTTATACTGAATGACATTTGCAAAATCATTTCCTTAATATCCAAAGTTATGCAGCTTCATTTTAAATATTAAATTCCCTATTGTAAATGGTTTGATTGAATGGTTGATTGAATCAAGTTTGAAAAGTTACAAACAAAGCTTCTGCGCTAAATGTAAACATTTAATATTGTAAGTATTTGACGGATATTCACGATTTGAGTATGTATTTGATTTTAAAACATGCTTTTGTTTTTAAAATTCGTTATCATCTAATTTTTTGAACTTTTTCAATGAAGCAACTTAGTTAACTTTGCGCATAATTCGTTATTTGTCAAAATTTTCACAAACTAACTCTCATTAAAGTACTTTTTGACAGCAATTAAAAGGTGACCCGGACATTACTCTATCTTAATTTGCAATTTTAAATTATTTAGATAATCACAGATATAGACATATGATCAAATCTCATTCAACATAAAAACAGTGCGAATAAAGAAAGGTAATTTCTCCCGTCGCTCGTTATCTCCCAAAAACATTGCCACAAGTGACTAGCATTACATCAGTTGGAGTTTTAAATCCCTAAGTATTATTAAGTATTAGCGATTTATTTGTAACAATAATATCATCAGATTTAATTTAAATTTCTCTATAATTGCTTACAGATACATTCACGGAGACTTAACTTCCTAGAAAATGAAATACTGAGCATGTTTGTGCAAGGCGACTATTGCGTGATTAATTAAATAATCTGAAATTAATTCTAGCATCAAGCCTTCCCATTGCAAATTATTAATTAGCTGATAACGTGACTTCCATCTGTACAGTAAACTACATCAAAGTCCCGACAATCACATTTGATGAAGATAAACTGTTAATACTTCCACACTGTTTCAATCGAACTCTTTCAATAAATCCGTAATCTCGTTCCCAGACCAAGTTTTCATTAATAAAACTCTTACTAATCCTACGGGAAGAAATAAACAAGCCTGACAGCCTAGGCATTAAAGAACGATCAAGGCGGCCCGGCAACCGTTTCCGACTGCTGCTCTTTAAGTAAGTTCCACAAAATGTCAAGGGAACAGGACCATGGTTGACTGGAGAGGGGCTGGGCTACAACTGATGAATTGCCTCATCTGTCATCTGTTAACGAAGATTTTCTCTTCGTTCTACTAGGCAAGAAGTAACAGGAACGCCATTTTTTTCGATTGAGACACAAGAATTTTGTTTATGTAGAGTGAACCCATTGTTGAGTCACTCTGCAGAATAATTATGGTGATTGAATTGTTTTATGCTCAACATATTTTTTTTTCTTTATATGGAGGGAAAGCATAACTGTCTCCTCAGAATTGAATTGAATTGAATGGGCACTTAATGTGAGCCCGTCATATGTGTTTGAGCAAAATATCTCGCAGAAATCTTTGAGTATTAATATGCAATTTTTAAGGTTTAATTTAATCGGATAATTAATCTTATTTTTGTTTTAGAAATAAAAAGCAAAATAGGTAAGAGGGTTTTTTTTCGTTTCGTCGTAAGAATTCTATTATAAGTGCAAAGCTGTTGAGTACTTTTGCGAAATAATTGAATATTTTTACTTAATAGTGTATAGCAGTAGTAATTTTCATAAAATGTTTGTTTTCGTATTCGAATGGAAATGCATTATTGACATCTCAGAATAGGATTATTCTGAGATTTCCAGATATTTTTATTTAAGAATTAAAAATGAATTATTTTAAAAGATTTGATTTTGTTAACTAATATTTTCTTGCTCTCTAGATTAAAAAAACGAACCAAAATTAAATTTTTTCGATTGAGATGCAGGAATTTTGTCAATTTAAACTGAACTCACTTTGGAGAATTATATTTGTTATAGACTTCCACCTTTAAGTCTTATGATTCGGGAGAAAATGTATCAGGTGCTATATGCCAACTCAGCTTTGAGTTTTCATTCATGGTGAAAAAGTATTTACTGGAGAACCCTTGAATGTGCTTTTTTTTGTTTTCAGGAGTTTTGTTTTGCTAATAAAAATAGTAATAAGTATACCCACTAGTAATAAAAATATTTAAAAAAAATTACTTTAATGATTTGCATTACTTAGAATAATGAATTCAATAAAATGGGATAACACTAACTGGAGGATGATAAAAAAAAATTAAATGTGTTATTTAATGCAAAGCACATCAGTATTGCAAGGAACTATACATTTTTATCAGCAATTGGTGCCGTTCATATTTAATCTTTCATCCAATAATAAGATATTTAAATAAAACTATATTACATACATATGTTATCACCTAGGTTCTACAAAAAATATTAAGACACGGAGGATAACTACTTTTTTTTCTTTCATTCATTTTAAGTTATTAATAAATTGTCTCATCTTTCTATGTATAAAAGAGAAAGTATGTCCATATTTTCGCTAATAACTCGAAAACGAGAGCGCCGATATGGATCGTGATTTTCTAAGACTTGCAAACTTTAATGGGAAGGTTTGTAAACAATAGAAACTTTCCTGCGTCGTATAGTTTGGATGCAATTTTGAAAATACAAAATTTCAGTGGTAAAACTCACTGTTACAGATTATACTTTCTTCGATATCTTTAGAACTGCTTCTCCATTTTTCACGGTGATTTTTTTCTCTTACAAATTTCTAATATTCGTTTTCCATATTTCGATTCCTCCAAAGTTGAGTTATTCGCATGCAATGAATATTGTAAAGCGTGTTTTTTTTATTGTTCCAACGCAACGCAGACAGAGGGGATATTAGACCGAAGACAGCTCATCTGGCTTCGTGATCAGATTGAAAACGTAAGAACTCTTGATTTTTTTTATGAGTTCGTCTATATATAAGGATCACTTTTGCAAGAGGAAGTCAGAAGGAAGGACTGACTATCGAGCTCAACTTAAAAACTTTATTTTAAAACTACTTTGAGCTCTAAGCTAAAGCCTATGAATGAGAGTGAGGAAGGGGGGTCCCTCCCTGAGGACTTCGAGGAGTCATTTGATTTGTCACAGAGAACGCTTCATAAAGCAACATGTAAACAAAAAACTTGCTGTAATGAAAATGCTGGAGTTCACAAAGATTGCCTTCGGTTACAGTCAATTAGTTCAAAGCCAAGGCAAGGTCCCGGCATACACTAAGGGTCTTCAACATGAGGCACAAAACACATTAAACGAGGTAATTAGTAAAAGTGCAAAAAAGGTCAAGAAAACTTACGCTGATATAGCAAAGAGTAATATCCAAACAGGGACCCAAAAAGTGAGCCGGGACCACGCAATTGTCATGCGCCTAATCGAACCTCGCACCACAGAGGAAACGGAAAGAGCTTTAAAAGAGAAAATTGACCCAGCAGTGCTCCAAGTGGGAGTAAAAGGCATTAAAAAACTAAAAGACGGAGCTCTAATAATTAGAACGTTGACCAAAGCGGGTGCGAGGAAGATTAAAGATGAATTTGAGGACCAGGGTCTGGACAAAGAGTATAAGCGTGTTATTCCTCCTAAAAATATCCCAAGAGTTATTCTTTTCGATTTAGAAGAAAATATTAGCAAAGAAGAGCTTGAAGAGAAGCTAGGAGAGCAAAACAGTGAAATGAAGACGTGAAAATTCGTAGTTTGCTTTTCTATCAAAAGCAAAAAAGGGAAGCATTGGGTAATTCATACAGACCCTAGTGTCTTCAAACGCATCATGAGAAGGCCAAAGTTAAAAATTGGCTGGTCGATCTACAACATAAGGGAATACATCAGACCACTGAGATGTTACAAATGTAACAAGTTTGGACACATGGCAAAAGATTACTTAAACATTGAAAACTGCGCCAACTGCAGCGACGAAGGATATGGAATGAACGAGTGTAATAGTAAAAGCAAGTGCGTTAATTGCGATTTTGCAAAAAAGAAATATGGCTCTAAACTAAATATCAATCAATCTGCAATCACAAGATCGTGCCCCTCCAATCAAAGAGCTAAAACTTAAGATCTAAAATTTCATATTATACCCCACTTATTGTCAGCAGTTTATGGCGTCCCCTTCCCGGGTAATTGCATTTTGTATTATATTTTTTTATTTTGTAAGTCCGCCGAGTTGGCGTACATTCATTGTTGATTGTATTATTTAAATAAAGTCTTGAGTGGTTTTCAAGCTTTCTAGTCAGAGGATGCCTTGAGGGGTCGCGGCGTGGCGGCTGTCTCTCGGTGCCACACTCCTAGTGAGTTGTCTGCAGCTGCGTTGGCACCGCCGCACCGACTTGGGTTTTCCCATTCAGCATCCTCTGTCCATCGACGAGTTGGGTTGCTTTTTTGTCGTGAGCGACTCTGGGCCATGGACCCTCGGGTGTCCATGCACCGCTGGGTCCTCCGACTGATTCGAGGATTACATCAACGATAGTCACCAAGTAATACCTGGATGCCCCCTACGGGGGCGGAACAGGGTTAAGTCTAGCTTATGGATCACAGGGCTGCTCGGCGAGTACAGCACCCAGGTAAAGTACGAGATATAAAATTTACAATTAAAAGTATCTTTTGATACGATTCCCCCCCCCGTGCATTACACAGACTCGAGTGCCGTTCAAATCACTGGCCTGCCATCTTCACCAGTGTTGGCATTCATCTTTACTGAGCCAAACCCCAATGGTGTCCATCCCTCTACTGAATTAGTCTCGAACGCGCACAGAGTCACCAGTATTCCCTGAATGCCCCCACGGGGGCAGGACAGGATTAAGCCTGTCTTATTGTTTCAACGTTCGTCTGGCAGGGAAGCAGCATCGTTTCAAAATATATAGAAAATAGAATAATGCGAATTGTTGAGAAAGATAAAATAGCAAAAGCTAGTTAAGCTCATATTTTAAATGGTAAAGTAAAAACACGTACTCGGAATAAATATGAAATTCTGCAGTACTATAATTTACAAATGTGTAATTCTTTAATTTTATGTAACGTAATTAAGTAAGTTAGATAAAATTAAAGAAATACTACATATAGCAATCACAGTCATATTTTCAATATAAACGTAATATACTTTTTTTTAATGGCGGGCACTTGGAACTATTGTCCATTGGCCACAGAAAGTGCCAGAACTGCTAACTCTCTTTTCATTACCCAGTGGGCACCTGTGGCGAAGCCACGGCGGTGGAGCAGCGCCATCCACGTCGCACTACCACAACCCGTTTATAGGGCGGGTCACATTCACACAAAAAGGAGAAAGGACGTGGAACACAGATAGAGAGAAAGAAGCATCCATGACTTGCCCGGGATTTGAACCCAGAACCTTTCTGATGCAAGGAGAGTTCCCTGCCCCCTACACAAGCCGGTCGGCACATAATATACTATGCTTACTAAATTTCAAAACGTTTAAATTTGTTGAATTCTAATTCCCAAAATTTTTGCTTCAAAACAATAATAATAATTATTACTTTTTGACAACCTTTTTAATTGCAAATTTAAAATTCTCCAAATGTGTAATTATGCTTTAAATGAATATATCATAAGAGTTGTAAAAATTGTGCTAATTTTTTTACGGTGAGAGATTAGTTTTTATGATGGAGAATATGTTTGGGTACTAGCATTTAAAACCTAGATCAGTTAAGCCTTAAATATTTGATCTAAGTATTAAAAAAAAAGAAAATAAATTTAACATCAAAAAATATTTCGTCTAGGTTCAAAAAGTCAAATAAAACTGATTAACAATCAACAGTCTATTTTAATTACCAGTTAAGCATGTCATATAAATATAAAGAATTATTTAACTTTTTATTCTTTTTCTAAGCTTATACTGTTTTTTAGTTCTCTAACAGAGCCATTAAATTATTTTTTTTTTTAAATTTACTTTTTGTTTTATTTTGAAACGTATAATAGTAATCAAACTACCATTATTAACGGTATTAGACATCAACAACCTCCTGGAACATATAAAAAATGCTTTGCACCCTTTAAAGGATCCCTGCCCATGCGGGCATTAAGAAAATTGAGTGCGAAAACGTCCTTGTTAAAGAATCCCAAAACTTAGATCAGATCACCACAGCCAACTCTGATGACGCAAATGTAGTTGCCAAGTGCGAACTTTACAATTAAACTTTTAAAAAGAACTACATTCCGGATCTCAATCGCCCTAGAAACTTCTCATCCACAATGGCAAGATTATTTACCTAACCAATTCAAGGTACTGGTAAGATTAGATTTCTACAGAGAAGACCAGATAGTAGTTTACGAGCCCCTAAACCCAATTAACGCCTGAACACATTTTCAACAGTCAAGCCATTTGCCAGAACTTTTTGAACTCGGCTCACCACCATCCTATACAGTCTTCAGGCACCAGAACTCTTATAACGCATTCTGCAAACGTTTCGTAATATTTAGCACTGCCATAGACAAGAAAACAACAACAATTGTATTAGATCTGATTCTTTCCAAGAAATATTTTTAAAAAATTTTAATACTTAAAAAATGTTTTATTTTGTCGGAAAAAAATACCTTACAAATTAAATTCATTGGCTTGCAAATTTAATTGCCTACGCTACAGTAACAAAGTTGCTAAATTACTTGACAGTCAATTAAAAGCGCCTTTGAACTCATTAGCTTTATTGTTTTGTTTAAAAAGCTAGCACATGATATACTGAACATTTTAATTACAAATTCACCACGGTACTCATTTTTGTCAAAGCTGATTTTTTTTTAAAAAAAACTAACGATCTAACAGAGCTACTTCCATCAAATAAAAATATTTTTCAGGTTTTCAAGTATCGAAACTTGTATAAAGTAATGTATTTATATATTTTTGATTAATTATGAATTCCAATGTAGAAAAAAAAAGCAGAACCAAAAATATTTTTCACAATAATAAAAGTGAACGTAAGCCGTGATCTCATGCAAACAAAGAGCTTTCAGTGCCAATTGTAGTTTGAATGAATTTATTCATTTTTTTTAAATGCATGGCCAAACATTTTTCATTTACTCCCTCTTTTAGAAAATTCCTATAATGCAATCCAAAATTGTTTTTCACACTAACAATAGTGAACGTAAGCCGTGAACTCATGTGAACAAGGAGCTTTCAGTGCCAATTGTAGTTTCAATGAATTTATTCATTTTTTTTAAATGCATGGCCAAACATTTTTCATTTATTCCCTCTTTTAGAAAATTCCTATAATGCAATCCAAAATTGTTTTTCACACTAACAATAGTGAACGTAAGCCGTGAACTCATGTGAACAAAGAGCTTTCAGTGCCAATTGTAGTTTGAATGAATTTATTCATTTTTTTTAAATGCATGACCAAACATTTTTCATTTATTCCTACGTTTAGAAAATTCCTATAATGCAATCCAAAATTGTTTTTCACACTAACAATAGTGAACGTAAGCCGTGAACTCATGTGAACAAAGAACTTTCAGTGCCAATTGTAGTTTGAATGAATTTATTCATTTTTTTTAAATGCATGGCCAAACATTTTTCATTTATTCCCTCTTTTAGAAAATTCCTATAATGCAATCCAAAATTGTTTTTCACACTAACAATAGTGAACGTAAGCCGTGAACTCATGTGAACAAAGAGCTTTCAGTTCCAATTGTAGTTTGAATGAATTTATTCATTTTTTTTAAATGCATGGCCAAACATTTTTCATTTATTCCCTCGTTTAGAAAATTCCTATAATGCAATCCAAAATTGTTTTTCACACTAACAATAGTGAACGTAAGCCGTGATCTCATGCAAACAAAGAGCTTTCAGTGCCAATTGCAGCTAGAATGAATTTATTCATTTTTTTAATTGCATAGCCAAACGCATTTTAGCTATTTCTTTACTTAACATATTTCTATTACGTTATCTAATATTGTTTTTCACAGTAGAAATATTTAATGCAAGCCTGAAGGCCAACGAAGAAATTTCAGAGCCAACAGTAACTTAATGACTTTACCAGTTTTTTAAACTGCATAGCAAAACATCTTTCAGCTATTTTCGCACTTAGCATATTTCTATCACGTAATTCAATATTGTTTTTCACAATAACATTATTGAACGTAATACTTTAGGTCAACTCAAGTCAGCAAAAAAATTTGAGTACCAATAGTAACTTGATAAATTCACCCATTTTTTAATTGCATAGCCAAACATGCTTCAGCCATTTCCTCACTTTGCATATCCCTATTACGTAATCATCCTACTTGTGACAACTTGCATACGCGTCTCTTTGACAAATACCTAATTTATTCTTCTGGAATGAAATGTACTTTCCTACTTCTCAAAATTTTCAAGACTTCCACTTCTCACTCAATGCAACATAATAGGATTCCATGCCTTACCACTGTATGCTCTAATTTTGTCCGTGTGCCTTGAGTGCGTTTGACTAATAAAGAAGATGATTGCTTGAGTCGTACTTTAAAATGAAAAGTAATTTGTACTCACGGGCGTTCGATAGGTATATTTTAAGTCTAAAATCCTTCGGGAGTATCCACTTGAAGTAAAGCTAAATTAGTATGGAAGAAAAATAAGTAATTTCATGAAGATCCTTATCTAATTTTTCCTCAGCACTTTAAATTTTAGTTTTGGATAGAATTGAGACATTATACTATCTTTTTCAGGTCTGCAAATTATGTTTCTAAATTCAGAAAATGTACTAAATTATGTTACTAAAGCGCATACTAGGTTACTACGCTTTCGCATTACACTGTAAAAATTTCAGTACTGTTTTACCTTAAAATCGAACTTTATGGGAACATGTTACTAAAAAAAAAACAATCTGATTAATCGCAATTTTTGCAGTAATAACTAACGTAAAGTCACTCCAAATAAATAAACATAACTGCATAAATTATGGTATAATATTTAATGGTAAATATTATACCGCAATATAAACCGTTAAATATTATATCGTAAATCTTTCATGTCAGTGGTAAAATAGATTTTACGGCTGCTGCACCGAAAGTGCCGGTGTTTTATACCGTAATTTGATCTAATATTTTTTGAAATATATATAATATTCTACGTATATAATTAATGTATAGAATATTAGTTAGAAAGAATACTTTTGCATAAATGATTTTAGTTAAATAGAGTCAGTCTAATCTGAAGAGTTCAGTGAAAGAAAATTGGATCTTAACTCTTTAACGATCCAAGCAGAGGAAAATTTTACCACCGTTAACATATAAAAGGGAAAAATCGTAAATGAACTCACCCATTTTGTTGGGGGTTCTCCTTGGTCATTTGCTTCTTAGAAGGCAAGTATCCCCCCCCCCGTCACTAATAAATCAAGGGCTTGCTCTACTTTTCAGTGGAACTTCCTGATATTCAAACTAACAATTTGCTTGTGAACATTGCTTATTTTTTCCCATAGAACGTTTTTCTCGTTAAATATTCAAAAGCGAGAATAAAGTAAATAATGAGATTTTTATATGTTTCTTAATATATATATATATATATATATATATATATATATATATATATATATATATATATATATATATATATATATATATATATATATATATATATATATATATATATATATATACATTTTTTTTAAATTCATTTTTTTAAGTTTGGTTCTATTTTTTCTTAAAATAGAAATATTTTTCAAATGCCTCTCTCATCCAAAAAAGAAAATAAATATTTTATCTTAAAAATGTATTGAAAAGTCAGCTTTCTCAAAGTAACAAAAACATTTTTCTATTTACATTTTGTATGAGTTAATATTAACTGAAATCACGCTTTTTTAAGCTTTATGAAAGTTCTGATAATATTGAAGTTTGATAATGGAAATGTTTTTGTATAAATAATTAGAAAAATATTTGCTTGAACTATTTTCCTGCTTTAATTGAATACTTTGAAACATAATCTTAATGGTAACCGTAAATAATTCCATCATGAACCATTATATTTTTTTATGGTAACCAGCATAAATAACCATGACCTCAATTTAGGAATTCGGACTGGTTTATGATGGTCCAACGAAATAATTGCAACTTGTTTTGATGATTTGTTCACTTTGAACCATCACGATTTTCCATCATAGTATCTTTGAAATCAAATGGTGGAACAATCATGAATAACCATCATCCCAATGTAGGAATTCGGATTGATTTGTGATGATCCAACATAATGAAAAGCAAATTGTTTTGATGATGATTTTGATATTCCAGAGAACCAACAAGAATTCCCATTGAACCATCAGGGAAATCTATAGTTGCAACCATCACGGATCATCAGCGATTGTTAGTTAATGAGAGTCACACTTATCTTGATGGTTAACCCTCATAGTACTAAAGGGGAATTTTCCATCACGGAATGATGGAAGTTTGGTGGCGTAGCAAAATCCATGGACACATAGTGGAAAATGTTGGATGATGGTGACCATCAAATGCTGTTGGATCTTCGTTAATCGCAATGAAACCAACATAAACCATCGAAGCTGTTTGATGGGACCATCAAGAATTTCAACTTGGGTAATAAAGCGAAATATTCAACAGAGTATTTTGAATTTATAAATTTTGACAATTAAAATTTTCTGAATAAAATAATAAAAGTAAATGTTTATATCAATTCCATACTGACAAATTAGAAACTTTAAAGCTTGTTTAGACAAATTTTCTGAAATGTTAGTCATAAACGCTCGCCTTCTATTCAGCTCTTCATTTAAGAAACAATGTATTATATCAAGTAATCGATTAAAATTAGAATTTTTGGAAGTAACGCACTTAAATTCTTTGAAGTATTACTTATAACCTTCTTTCACTGAATTTTACATAAATAAAAAATGATTTTATTGTTGATAAATGCTTTTATTTTTTGTATTCTAACAAAAGTTGCAAACATGCTACAGAAATTAATATAGCAAAGTCGAAAATTTTTAATTGTTAAACTGTAATAAATTTGCTTACTGAGCTATTTTGTAACTTTAATATATTTCAAGTTGCATATTATTACAAAATATTTTCTTGATATTATTTTATCGAAATATTTAAAAGTAAACAAACTCCTAAAATGAATACAATAGTCAAGTGATAGTTTTTCGAGTCTATATACTCACATAAAATATTAAATGTAAGACGCTGTTTGAATGACATATTTGTTTAAAAGGAGCTTTTGCTTACATTGCCGCAAACAAATATTTATCTACCTATTACCAGTTTTATAAAAACAAACAGTCTCACATGAACGATATAAATCTTACTCCAAAACGTTTTAAATATTACTCCCCAGATGTAGGTAGAAAGTTTTAAGAAAACACTGACTAGATTTTAAATATTTACGAGGATTTAGAACTACTACGATATTTTTAAAACATATGCATCACTCCCGAAATCGACTAGACATTTTGCTTTCGTCTAAAATTTTTAGTTTAAATCTACACAATCTACATCAAAAATGGATCCATTAAGATTCCTGTGAATTATTTTATGTGTTATATCGTATGTATCGGTACACGTGTTATATCGGATGTTCCAAAAGTTCTTATTGTATGTAGAATCAATTAAATAAAAACGAGAAGAAAAAGAAATGCATGATTTTCTACATTATGATTAGAAAACTAGATATTTTCCTTACCAAGTTTCAGAATTTAGTTATAAAGGTCATCAACAGGTGCCTCCACTTTCAAGAGTAACTTATAAATAGAGTAATCTGCAATATATTAGACCGTAACAAATTAAATATTTGTACGGTCGTCCATTAAATTTATCATCTATAAACCACATTTTTTTCTGCAAGTCATTGGCTGTTATGATCCAAAGTGCTACTGCATAAAATTCACCTAAATTAAATTAAAACATTTAGTTATAACGCTAAAAATTTGAGTGTAACGGGAGGGGTGCTCATGGATACTAATCAAGATAGTTCAAAAATTGACACTGATGAATAAATACATAGGCCAATTAGGCAATTCTGCTCTCTGCAAATTTTTGTTATAAATTTTCAATGCTCTCGACGATAAACCTAATAAAGGACGTCATCAATTTGTAAAGTACCGGATTTCCAAGTTATCTGAATATGTATACAAAAAATACGACATTAACAATTGCCAGTTTTAAATATTAGTTAGAAAATCAAAAATAAATGCAAGGACTTGAAAGGAAAATCCAAAATTTTATAAACTTGCTGTAATTATGCGGCAGGTCTGAATAACAAACTATCAACAAATTTGAGAAAAAAAGGGAGAAAAAAAGGAAATTACTTTGAAAACGTCATTTTACAGTTTTTTCTTTTGGAATCATTCATACTTATTTAAAAAGTTAGTGAGCATAAAATTTTGGACGAAAGCAAAACCTGACCGCCTTTCTAAAAACTTATTTGTTTTCGCTCATTATTCATTTTCAAAATCATTATTTTAAATATAGATATGATTCATTATATAAGAAAATATCCATGCTTCAAATTATTACAATTATTTAGCCTTAAAATTATAAAAAAAGATTCAAAGGGAGAATATCACACTCATATGAAGTAAGCAATTTTATTGATAATAAAACTGTATACTATGTAATTATATGCATGTAATAATATTTAATAATTAAATTTCTAATTTTTATGTATACTTTTACTTTCTGATTAACTAGGCAATGAAACTATTATTAAAAAAGCTCTCGAATTTATAACATTAGTTTTCTTAATATTGTAATTAAGAATTAATATTTTTCAATCCGGGTACTTGATGAAAATTGAATTTTTTGCTTGGTCAGTATTAGGTTCTGGGCAAAAATTTTGTTTGCTCTTCGGCCAGGTATTAAAACATTTGTGAAAACAATATGAAAATACCAAAATTTTCTATCGAATATATATACAGATAAAAACATAAGTTTTGTTTTTAGATTTTGTTAAAATAAATTTTCAATCGCATTTGATAGTGTAGCTTTTGTTAAACATAGATAGCATTATATGGTATATTAAATGAAAAATATCTTAATTACCATGGTTTTAATTTTTAATCATCCGATAATTATAAAAATAATTTAAATATGCAATAAATTCTACCTAAGACTTTTCAATACTAGCTTAAAGTATTTTTTTCTTTTTATCAATGTTAAACAGGACATTTATATGGTGGTTTTGCCGACCTTTATCGAGAGATTTTGTATAGAATATGCTTTACGTTAACCTGAAAAAAAAAGCAGCAATTTGTAGCAAAATTTTTACTTATGAGAATTGAAACTGAACGTTAACGTTAGGTGGAATTAACACCCCCTGCAAAATCTCTGTATGTTACAATTCTACCTCCGTATCCAAGTAATTTTGAACCTCCAAAAATTAATATAATTCCTACATGGAGACGAAAAAGTTCTGTTTCAATTACTCTACAACAAGTCAATGACATTTCTGGTGAAAGGAGAAAAAAATCTCGTAATAAAAACCAAAATATACGGTATTTAAATCATCTATATTATATAAAACGCTAATAAGTATGTATCAATAAAACCGATTATATTTCTTTTCTTGCGTTGGCAACAGTTTTCATTTTTAATTGTAGGTGCTTTGTACAAATGTCTAAACTTTTTTTCGTACTTATCCACATAATTAGGAAGTTGTGAACTCATTACATAAACACAATAGCATTTGTCTTCGATTCTCACCGAATTCTAACCGAATATGGGTGTGTCACATCTTCGATTGTTGCCGAGAAAAAAACGGTTGGTTGGTTTTGAGTTCTGAAATAGTTCCTTTTCATTGGCAGAAATGAGAAGTGTTATGCTATTGCTATTTTACTTTGAGTTGAGCCCCTTACTATTCCGAATTTTGTTATATTATTAGATACCGTTTTATTATTTCATATTTTAAGTTAAATTTTATTAGAGTTAAATTATGAATCTTAATAATCTACGTACGGTTTATAACAATTTCCGAAGAAGAGAGAGCCGCTCTAATGAAACTCCAGAAGAGCAATATCAACGGAGAACAATTAGAACAGTTACTTTTCTCAACAACTGGAATTTAGAATAGTGTGATTAAAAAAAATATTTGAACTGTTTGTAATTTCAAATTAATATTGAAATGTACAGGTTTAGAATTTTTTACAGTGAAAAGTTTTCGGAACTTCAGTATTCAAAAAAGTATACATAGGCTAGACGTAAAGAACGTATCCAATGAACGAGCATCGGATTGCGAAGTAATCCGAAATGAACTGCGAAAGCAGTTCCGGGGTTGGCGAGCACCAGCAAGCAAGGGGCGAAGCCTCCTAGCTAATTTAGTAAAGTTTCTGTTCGTATGGAAACGATTAGCCTGAAATTCTGGTTTTCAAAATAGCAGTACGTATTACCACGCATTTATTAAATAAAAACTGAAGAATATATTCAACCAAATCAATGGTTTTTATATTATGCTGTAAAGTATTAAAATAAAATTACGAAATTTTACCAGACTTTCTAAATTTGTCATGCATTATATAATCCTACTTTACTGTCATTTTCAACAAAATTATTGCGAAAATCCTTTCGTAAAAATTACCGATCTTTTTGTTTCTTAATGTAGGTTAAGCAAAAAAACGGAGACAAATTTGTTTTTATTAAAATATTTACCTTTGAAACTAATGTGTTTTTGCGTTACACGGAGAAAAACACTCGAAAACTCCGATGGTTGACGCTGCCATAGTGGCAAGAGAACTTTTGCCAGAGTTTTTGAAAATTGAATTGAGCCATAACGAGTAAGAAACTCGTGACACTTTAAAGTGGCAATGTAATAAAACGTTTCTTAATGAGTTTTTTGTTGAGTTATGTGAAAATAAAAAGTTTCTTCTTTTTTAAAATAAAAACCTCCCTTTAAATAATTTATTTAACAATTTTTGTTAAAGCAACTGTCGCAATTTTAACTTGTGCTTTAATTTAATAGGAAATTAATCTTCAATGGTGTGACATCGGGTCACCTACCCGTAATTTGTACTCTGTCCCTCTTGAGGGCGAGACGCATCGGAATTCCCGGTATCCAGTCACCTGCACCTGTTTGTCGGTCTCATTGATCGACGCAAAAGATTTTGTGAGTTTTTCATTTTAGTTGTTGCTCGCTTCTTCTTTGGTGCATTTAAAAATAAAAATCTGGCTGCATTTTTCAATAGGGCATAAATCCATTAATAACGTCAATTTTCGGGCAAAAATAAGCTGGTGATATTTAAACCAAGATGTACAGTGAAGATTCATTCACACATCAACAGAGCACAATGTGAGCTATGTCGTCTCACAGCTGCCTGAGATTTTTCAGGCCAAGCGCTTTCCATAATTGCCTCTTAACACGAGTCTCCTCCATTAGCGTGATAAATACTTGATCATTCAAAAAGGTTCCAAAGTTTCAACATCTAACCTGGTCACTGATTGAAGGTGAATGAAATCCTAAGACCGGTCTCCTACTGATCAACTGTTGATTCATCTACAACGAAGGATAAAATTTGGGGTGTAAACAGCGATCTATTTCTCCTTGCTTTTATCCATTCTGATTTAAGGAGAGATACTGATTTTTGGCACATTTTGACTACCTGCTGGGTCATATATTTTCTATCCAATTTATTGTCACCTCAAATAAATCCACATTTCTACCAAAATCAAGAAAAATAAATAAATCACCTTACTCTCTTCTTTGCAGGTTGTTTTTTTCCCTATATACTTATAGAAGATGATATTTTATACTGCTTGAACAATCCTTAAAGTGAGTTTTCGGATATAGTACCAATTGTATTACCATTAAATAGAAATGGTCTAAAATTAATGGCCTGTCCTAAATGGCTCTTACTATAATTTTATTTTTAAAAATATCTAATATTTTTTATTAATAATATACACATGCAAATAAAACTAACTTGCATAAAATGTAAAAAAAAAATTTAGTTATGACCGAATGTTTAAATTAATGATACCATTGAAACATTTATTGGGTTTTTCGAAAGAAGATATTTATTGGGCTTACAACTGTTGTTTACGTTTTTATTTTAAATGCTAAAACTACAAATCCAAATATTCCAAAAAAAAAAAAATTATGCATTTACTGATTTCTTCCGAGGAAATTTATTATGAGAATAATTACACATATGTCACACTTTTTAATAGTTATATTTGAATTGTATTCAATATAATTTAATTAAATTTATATATATATATATATATATATATATATATATATATATATATATATATATATATAATGTTAACTTAGAAGTTATAATTCGGTATTTATTTAACTATCATATAAATTTAGTTAAAATAGTTTTCATCGTTAGATTTCTGAGTATTCATTTCCTTCTCCTAAGCGTATACTTCTTTTTAGCGAATATATTTTTCTGTGCCGAAGGGGGAAATTTTATACTTAATTTAAGTTTTGCAGAAAACTGCCTAGGCAATTATTTCAGCTTGATTATTGAGGAAGTGATGAAATTATATAGAACTTTAAGGCTACTACAATATTGGTTGTGTCAAATTTCATCATCATATATTGCATGACAACCTTGTTTGGAAAGAGACATTCATCAGAAGAATCCTCCAGAACAACCAGGCTAACCAGGACAACCTGGGATACGATTCCTTTATTTTTTTTGGCCTTCCTTTTTTTCACTTGTTGAATGTTTTTGACATAAAATTTTATTTACTTAATCCTTTACTTTCTTTCAGGCAATGTGAGCAATTTCGTTCATTTCCCTAAAACTTTTAATAGTATTGATGATCTTCGGCTCTTAAAAAGTTGTACAGATTTCTACGTTAAAACGTCTGCCCCAAAAGCAATTTTCTTTCACTTCACCAGAAATGTTTCAGAGGACCTACCTTTCGAGAACAGATATTTTTTCAGAAAACAGCTATTTTGTGTGTAAAAGTTATTTTCATTTAGAAACCAGGGTTCTGAACCATTCCTTAGGCCTGGTTTGAGGTTATTCTGGGCCAGGATAGCCTGGTTAGCAGGGCTCTGGACTGACTTTTGTGAGAACGGGAATTCGAATCCACCCGGCCGAAGACTGTTATAAATGATTACTGGTGCACGTTAAATCTGTCTGGTCACAAAATCCTATGTGTTCCCATAACAGACCAATACATTTGGGGGTACTGAACTGGAGATTGATCGCTCACCGGTTCAGGTCAAAAGTACGATCTGTGGATGAATGGATGGAGGCATGAATGGGCCAGCCCTATAAACGGGTGTGATGTATGGGTGTGGCAATAATCGAATTCTTGGTCATTAATGGTGCCAATGGAAAACAAGAATAATCGCACCCCTTCTGTATTAATGGCCGACGACAACAGCAACAACAGAGGTCATTCTGATGTCAGTGGAATATAAATGGCAGCCGACGCCGGAAAATTTTACCCAGGAAAATTTTTAACCAGAATCTTGAGATTAAACTCGGATCCGGTTACCGGAAAATTATTAGTATAATTTTGTTTCCGTGCAACGGTAATAACCTGATAATCCGGGTAACGAGTTATTGCCTGGTACCTGGTATATCTCGATTTTTAACTATTATTTTGTTGTACCAGATTTTGAATACTATCAAAGAGATTTCATATTAAAATATTTTTATTTGTTTAAGGAGACAAATAAATTATTTCCTTGTTCAAACAAGAGCTTATTCAGCAAAATTCAAACTCTTAGAACTTTTGAAAATGTAGAAGACTTCTTCTTTAACTTCAAATAGTTCAGAAATAATACATTTATGTAGTATTCTAGGTATTGTTTGTCTTCGAGTAAGCTTAAAAGTATCTTTAAGCCTTGCAGATTGACATCCTATTTCAATTGCTAACAAAAACATATGTCGCTTAGTTCTCAAATGGAAACACTGAAACCAAACTGATTTTTTTACTTGGAACGATTTTCAGTTCCCTTTAAAATATTTTAAACATAATGTCTAGAATTCTTAAGCTTTCAGTGGTTTCAAAATGCAACCTTGGAAGCAACGGTTATATATTTTTGAGCCATTAAAACTCCGTGGGTTTTGTATTCAATACATAATATTTGCTCTAAATTCAACTACGTTTTATAAAAATTAATAAGAAATGAAAAATAATAAAAATCATAATATTTTATAAAAACTAATAAGAGTAATATTATTTAAATAGCAGCCGTAAATTGAGCTTTAATTTATAATTATACCAGATATATTTTTCCCTTTTTTATATATAAAGTAATATCTTACCGATTTTATTGACTTACATATGCACTGTAATAACGGCGATGCAATATATCTTCGAATTTGGTGTGAACTTATTAAAATAGTGTGTGATGGAATGCTTTACATCAAATTAACATTAAATTAAACCGTCATATTAATAAAAGGATGAACTTAAATCTAAATTCCAATAAATCAAAATCACGCGCATCCACACCAAATGTGAATTTTTTTCGCTACCAAATATACTATTTTGACTCTATCATACATCAACAGGAACGAAAATTCGCCGTTGAATATGAATGTGCATGTCTTTAGTTGTGCATAATAAGGATAATTATGATTTAATATTTAAATATCTGTGTACTGTATTATATCATTTTAAAATATTTAATTTCCGACGACTTACCTGCTTAAATCTAATACGAAGTGCGTTATTATTATTGTCATGCTGTGCGTAGGTTTGATTTACAAACTAATTTTATTTTTATAATTAGTGAAGTACATCCTAAACTGTTTGTTTTTACTTTAAATTGTCTCTTTATTTTTTAACCGTCGTTAAAAAACAGACCCAGTTTTGAGGTTTTGCCTACTAACGTTCAACTGTAGCCTTTTACTTTTAAACCCAATCCAGAAGATAAAATAATTAAAGGATCAAGTATTTGGAGTAATTCACTTTCATGGAGGACTTTTTGACGGAACTAAACCGAATTTGCGTTACATGGAGGGAAAAACTACGAAAACCTCCCACTGTCAACTTAAGGGCAAGGGGACTGTAACCATGATCCGTCTACTACTGAGAATATTTTAAGTCAGCACTGTGGTCGGTGTGAGCTGAGTGTGGAATTCGAATTCCAACCATCGCTAGAATTCTAACCCGGTTAACCTCAAGGGGAGCTCGTGCTCTATCCCCTGAGCCACCAAGGCTCTTTAAATTGTATTTTAAAAATAACTTAACTTTAATTTGTTTTCAAAAAAAACTTTTTATGGATATCATATCTTACAGTTACTATAAATTTCAGTGATACTGAAAAGTAAAAATAGTGGCAAACTACGTTTCACCAAGTAGCTTTAAGGACCATTAGTGGTGTTGCTCTGCTTTACTTTTAGTGCAGAGTAGTTGCCCCTACTTTTAATATTAAGCTTTTACTGTGTTTTATGCGTATATATTATTTGTATAAATATCAAGACCATATTTTCATTTGAATATCTGATAAAGCGAAAAGAAAGCTTAGCTTTATTGGTTCATGAGCAAGGCATCATCATAAATAATGTGTAATCATAGCTAAATAAGTTGACATGCATAATTTTTTTCTGTATTCAGCAAGGACCTTTTGACATGAAGCAAAATAAATGGAAGTATTAAAAGGGTGTTTCAAAAAGGTTGTTATGGAGTAGAGCCCATTAAAACATTGATAGCTGCATAACAACTTGTACTTGAAAAATTCTCCACTCGTCGCTAGTTTAAACTTCTTTGCTCCCTTTATTGCTACAGTGTACTAGTAGCATTCCATAAGTTGTTTTAGGTACCGACTACTCTTGCCTGATTCCTAGAAACTTAGACTTTCACTTCTTTTATAATATCTGAAAGCTTTCGAGCATCATGAATCTGCATAATCCACAATAGATCTTGTAACGAAACTGCGTTTTTTCTAGGTGTGCTTCTTTGACTATTCACATCGAGTCATATATATATATATATATATATATATATATATATATATATATATATATATATATATATATATATATATATATATATATATATATATATATATATATATATATATATATATATATATATATATCAGAAATTAATAGTACATGTTAATAGAGCTTATTTAAAGAAGTTATGTTTTTTTCGTTTCTTGTAACTCAACATAAGTAGAAATTACTTAAAAAAATTTATGCTGATTTCAAATTTTAATGCTATTTCTTTTAACATTTCTGATGCTATTTAATTTTATCTAAGTTCCAGGCACTATATAGTTAGAGATTTAAACCGGAAACAGGTGCCTTACATCTTACGAAATTCCCATTAGTCTTCTTTTCAAGTTTCCTTCTTAAGACTTCCTGTTCGTCGAAAGTGAAAAGATGAAATGGATTTTTTTTAAGACAAACGTTTCAAGCAATCTCTCAACATTCCTATAAAAGAAAATTAACGAATAAGAGAAGTTGATTCCAAAGGGAAAAAAAGGAAATTAACTTAGCATAGTTTTTCTTTATGAAATTTAAAAGAAAATTTTCTTACGATTAAAATAATTTTTTTTAAATAATTGCGAAATGATCTTCAAAAGTTTTTTTCTTAAATTTTTGTATGTAAAAATTATTCTTCATGAAATTCAATTTTAATAATTAGCAATATGCAATATGCAATATGTTAAACCATGTAACTGGTAAATATATTTATAATTTATTCAACTATTTACAAATGCTGAATTTTTAAATTAGATAAATATATTTAAAATTATTGCCAATAGTTCTGTTTTTGAATATATCTTAACCCTTCTAGTCCGATTACGACCTCGGGATTTTTTGAAATACCTTAAGACTTAAATAAATAATCCCAAGAAGCTGTAGCGATAAGATGTTACTTGATCAATAATAACTTCATTCCTTACAAAAATATACAAAATGGAAATAATAATCGACATCATTCAAGCACTCAAAAATAAGCACCCATTTGTAATTAGTTTATTTTCTTACAATTGGTATTTGTTTTCGAAGAAGCTTATATATTTTACCTACCTGATATTTAAGATTTAAGTTTAATAAAAAACTCATTTTTCTCAACGCATTAGTATAGATAGCAGAACTTCAGATCTGCTTAACTTTAAATATAATATTACTATGGTAAAAGTATAGTTTTTCTCATCTCGAAAGAAACATGAGACCACTAGATAAACTAATCCTACACATAGATAAGCACATCCCACGTTTTACTTGAAAAACACAACTCAACTACATATTAATTCCATTTTCCATTACCTAACGCATGCCAAATATATAATTCTTTATTTTTTACCTTTATTTTGATTTAAAACATATATACAATTAGAACAGAGGTAATGGACATTCAGTATATGCGTTAAAAATGCGTAAGTTACGTATTTGGTATAATTGTAATTGTTTCATAATTTTATTTCATCGCAAGATTTTTGCTTGTTCTAAATTTTTAAATACTTCTTTCCTAATACTATGTAAATTCTTGTATTTAAGCAATATTTAAATTATTCATTTATGCATTTATTTTTACCTTCCCTTAATTACTATTACTCAAATTCATTACGAAAAAAATATTAGGATAAAGCATAAATTGTTGTAATTAATAATTTTATTCCATTGGTATTCATGCTAAATCAAAACTATTTCATAATTGAAACTGGTCTTAATACTTTTTCGATTCAAAATAAATTATTATATCCACATATAATATTTATATCCGAATATTCGGAGATATATTCGCTTTTTCCCTGTAAGAAATTAATCACAGCTCAAAAAGTTAAACTAATAAATCAGTTTTTATTCTAAATAAAGAAAGAAAAAAAAAGTAGGAGTTCAAATTTTATAATCATTGGTAGAATTTACTTAAGATAAAAAATATGCTAAATAGGACTGCAAACAAATCTATGAACGCAAAAACATACAATGCAAAGTTAATAAAGTTCTCCTTTTAAAGTGAAACAAGAATTATTTATCAATATACATTTTTTGTATGCTGTACATATTCTTAAATTTAATTACATATCTCTAAGAAATCCGGATTTATAGATACAAAATATGATCCCTATTCAAAACGCATTAAACTAATAAATCTTAAAAGCAAAAGTACCATAAAACTTAGACATTTTGCGACAATTTTCTTTTCACTATAATTATAAAAGTTTCTACTGTGATGCATTTAAATTGCTTAGATATAAAAAAAAAACGTGTTAGTTTTATGATGAGTATGTCATAAAAAATAAATTTTATGAAATAAAAATACGTAACCTTGTCTCTTAACTCTTAGCCCATGAAATGACTGTAATTTGGTATTCATGGATGTGAATTGCTTTTATATTTTGAATAAAGAGGGTTTCTCCCATATTTCAAAAAGAAAATAAATGCCTTCTAAAATTTGAAGCCTATATCATGTTTCTTGACAGTTATGGAAAAAACGCTGCTTTTTAAGTAGAAAAGGGATTTTTTTCCAACTCTGTTGCAGTAGATGATATGCTATCTAGGAAGGAGTTTAAAATATGCATTTAATAGCAGTAAAAAAATTGATTGATTGATTTTCCCTTCTTTATTTTGAATATTCCATACATAAAAATATCCATTTCTTAATAAGTGTACTGTTAGAATATGTGTAGTGTCTTCATTAAATACATTCATTTCTAATATAAATTCATGCAAAAGTATTTATAATTATAATAACAGAATAAGGGTTTCATTAAGATTATAGTATTTACTATGGAAAAAAAATCCAATTCTTATTACATTAAAAAGTAACCGCACTCAGAATGCTGGCACTTTTACTATACTTTTTAACGGAAGGGTTTTCATTTTTTACTATAAATTCCATTTTTACTGGAGCATGTTAGGGAACAAAAAAACCTTATTAATCTTAAATTTTATAGTAATAACGTAAAATCATGGAATCTCTCTAACTAAATAAATACAGTAAAAATTACAGTATATTTTACGGATGATGCACCAAAAGTACCTGTATATTATATGCTAATTTCATCCAGAAAGTTTTATATTGTTGATAACAATAATAGCTTTAAATTCCGAGATATAATAATAAAATGATTGATTGAAAAATCTTACATTCTTTTTTGAAAAGTTTACATAATGTTTAACACATAATGTTTGAAAAGTTTACATAATATTAAAGTTTACATAAAGTACAAAAATGTACTTTATTAATAAATGTAATATCAAAAAACATAGCATTTTCATTAAAAAAAACATTTAATTTAAGTGGGTATCAAAGTGTTTACATCATAAGAACTGAGAGAAGTTTTCATTAATTTAGTATTGTTTCAGATTCATTTTTGGATAAAAAAGAGATTTCATTTCATTTACAATAGATAATCTATGAAAAATATTTAGTGAATCTGTTTTATGAATGGAATTTCTTTATTCATTAGGGAACTAATAGCTAATGCATAATTATTTTGTTTCACTTTTTCTTCAAATCTGTTCCATCATAAAAGCTTTGAAAAATATTTTAAAGTAATAAGAGTTCTGCAGCAATGAGAAATTAGGTTAAACTGGTATCCTATAGATATGAATCGTAAATATTCATTATGTGACTAATTAAAAATGATTCCCTTACTCCACCACAGTTGATTAAATATTTAATTGCTAGCTAAATGTGACAAAAGTATCTCTATAAGAAGTAAGACTCTGTAAGAAATTATGGATCAAATTACGGTGAAATATGCTGGCACCAGAGATGGTGGTACAGTTTACCAAAGATCCGTTTTATCGTAAAATTTCAAGGAACAAAAAAATCTAATATCTATCGTAATTAATCTGATGTATCGTACTGTAATCTCTCGTAAAATATGATAATCGGAATAATTTACCTGGTATCCCATTGATATGAATCGTAATTATTCTTTTTTGTACACTGCAAAAATTTCCGGATCAAATTCCGGTACCTGCACCAGAGATGGTGGCACTTTTAACTGATCCATTACTGATTCTGGTACTAATACATTTTATCTCAGAATATTGCGGAGAAAAAAGTCTTAGACATTGTAATTTTTTCAGTAATATTTACTGAACAATCACTGAATCACTGTAGATAAATAATTAATACAGTAAAGATACGGTATAAATATTTACGGTAAAATTGGATTTTGTGTTAGAAATTATTTTACGGACACTCACACAGGGTGTCGGTATTTTTTACGGTAATTTGTTCTAGATCTTTTTACAGTGTACTACTCTCTGCACTTTAAATGCAGAAACTTGAAATATCATTTATTTAAAAATGACTTATTATTTTATTAAAAGAAAGCACAGTAACAAAAATTTAAAAATATATGTAAGCATGTAATACAAAAAAAAAAAAATACTACTTAACTTGTATATCTCCCCTTTAGTTTAAACTTAGTTTATATAGCAGCAATAAAAATGATTTAACAAAAAAAATTTTTTGGTATTTTTTTTGTAAAAATAAATATTTAAAGTTGATAATCAATAATACATTTTCATATAAATTCTTAGTTACAATAAAAAATGTTTTATCAATTTAGAACAATTATTATCCTTTAAGAAATATAACTATTTAAGGGGACCTAAAACAAGTATACAACATTATTTAGGATACAGGGGACTTTTTTTTAAATAAAAATTAAACATTTATGAATATTATTGTATGAAAAAATTCGATAATTTGAGTAAATTTATAATTTGAATAATAAAACAAGATCCAAAGATTAGATACATTCATTGATTAAATTTACTTATACATAACTATCAAGTCCTTTATAATTAAGTACTCTAGTGAAAAAATACTTAATTTAAATTTATGTGTTTGAGATAAGCAAGATATCTCTCTCAAAATATTAAATACAAATCATTTTTCTCGAATTTGATATTTTTACTGATTATTTTTAGTGTTTTAGTAATAACTTTATTGATATTTATTATAATATGCTAGCAAAGCACTTTAATCGGAAAAAAAGATTGTGCATCAATGAATAATGGTAAGTAAAGGATGTTCTCAGATTTACTTTAAGCGCCATCTATTGCACGGAAATCGAGTAATTTGCCTTAAATTTTCAAAAATTTAAACTGTTATTAAATATTTAATTCTGCATAACTTTAAAATAACTTTTATTTTTATTAAGATATAGTTCAATAACATTTAAAGCCAATTCTGATAGAGGAAAAATAATTGCATAATTCTGCAACAATGAATGAAGAATAATAAGGCTGGCAATAAAAATATAGCATAAATTACCTCAAGAAAGAAATATCACTTAAAACTGAACTTAACTAATGAAACTATAAGAACTAGCTAAATAAAACTTTAAACTGTCACACAATTTGATTACGCATGGAACATTAATTTTTTGTCTTGGCTAAACGTGCAGAACAATTAATGTTTTATCCTTTCGAGAATTGGTTAATATACATAAATACAATTATAAAAATTCGTTTCGCTTAAGTTTCAAGCTTGATCTTATTTAATATTTGATATTATTTGACACTTTCTAAGATATAAAAGAAAGGTAACAACTTACTTGAAAATCAACATTTTTAATTGTAACTCTGCATTTTCGTATTTGAGTTATAATTTTAAACTGAATATTGTTGAAACAATTTAATTCCAAAAAAAAAATCTTGAATGTTTTTTACCATGGCTATTGTTTTCACTTCATTTTATATCTATACATCTTATATTTTATAAATTACAATTTGAGGCAATAGCAATTATTTTACATACAATAGGAGCTACCTTTATGTTTCTACCCCCCCCCCCCCTTTTATCAAGAATTTCACATTCCTAATCTTTATAATGTATTGCAAAGAATTCTAAGCATTAAACGCAGCAAAAGTAATGTCATGTTTTGTATTAACTTCGCAAACTAAACTTCTCTGTATTAGCGCTGAGATTATTTGTAACAGCCTACTATAATGAAAAATGACGTAATAAAGTTGTATTCCTAATAGAAAACAGGGTCGTTAATTTTTTGTGACCGAACACATTTCTCATGAACAGTATTACTTGATGGGATACTCCCTTAGTAATAAAGCTAATATGGTAGGAAAGTTTATTTTAACAGAATCAGTTCAGTTATCAACCCTCAGAAAAAGATTCTTAGTATGTATAAATTTTAGGATAAATACAGATAGAGCAATAATTCTTAAAATTTTATGAATAAGAAATTATGTTTGATTTATTATAATAAGTTACGATGAATTGTGTTAAAAAAAGAAAATATGGATTTAAACTTTAAATCAAGATCTACTTAGAAATGAAAACTAAACACAACTCCTGCAAACGTTTAAATTGATTGGTTGGGAAACATGTTTATTTATTAAAGATATTAGTTGATTTATATTGATACGAAAAGCGGAATAGGAAATAATAAATCAATATTTTATTAATGTTTCTTCTTCCTCATAAATTGTTCGATATATTATTAGAAATGTTAAAAAAAATTTTTAAAAAAGTGCCATTTATATTTCATTAGATAATTCATTCCTTAAATAATTTCATGAAGTCAACTGAAGGACTAAATACATTATGAATTATAGGTTAAAACGAAATGTAATCTGAAGTTTCAAAAACTCATCACTGGTAATAAAAATCACTAACTCGCGGAACCCCTTTAACTCTTTCACGGAGCCCTACAATTCCTTGGAACGCTATTTGGGAACCACTGAATTATTGTAAATATGCATTCTAAATTAATGATTCTTACTTTATAGTGTATTGTAAAAATAACTTTTCTGACTCTTATACGTATCTCACCTACTGTAATTATAAATTTTAGTTTTACTGAATAACAAAAACGGCGGCGGCTACCTCACGCCAAATAGTGAACAGGAATATTGGCGTAATGAAACACTGTATTTAAGTTACTTGTGACATTTCAGTGCATCATTTTGCCGTAAAGTAGTTGACACAACTTTTGGCATTGGTGATACAGTAAATATTTTTGCAGTGCAGACAAAAATTAGGAAGCATTTTCTAGGATAATAAGTAGATAGCTATCATGTTGAAAAAGAAAAGAAATTTATTCAGATAATATTTGTGCTAATTTCTATAAAATATATCCTATATTTTATTACGAATAAAAAAGTAACTTTGAAAGAAAGAAGTTCAGTTTAAAATTCAAAATCCTTGTTTTGCCTGGTGCAATATCGATTCAATGGAAAACATCAATAAACTTAATGCACATTTTCGTTGAAACTATGATAATATATATTGAAAATATATTCATAACTACCATTCTACGTTTTTTGCTTATGCAAATTGAGAATAAGAACTTACATAAAATAACTAATGCACATAAACACTCATCCAAGTATACATCACACAGTTAGCATTTCTTTAAAAATATTTTTAAAATTGAAATTATAACTTTGAATTTTCGTAGATTTGATTTAAAGAGCTCCATCGCAGCGTTGATTTGTTACAGCATTGTAAAATTATTCGGAATAAATGCAAGGTAAAAACTACTGGCAGCCTGAGTGCGGTATCCGAAAGATTCATTTTACTGTATAATCCATTCACACCATAAAATGTTTAACCGTAATTTTAACAGTAATGCTTATTTAATTACTGCGATTTAGTCAATATTACTGTTAAAATTACGGTATATTAGACACTTGTGCTCTACTATTTTTTAGAATTATACTGTAAAAAGTTTTGGCATTCAGGTTGTAAGAGCTTTTTACCATAATTTAAATTGGAAAATTTTAACATTGCAATAGAATGAAGTGTCTCTATATTGAAATATGTTTATTCATAAAAACTTTTTAAAGCTTCATAAATTATTGCCTACAATTATATAACACATTTAAATATCTTTTGACTATGATGACTTTAGGACTAGATTTTAGCCATGCTTAGCTAAATTTTTATATGGGGGAACATTGTCTAATCTTAATTATGACCGTTCTATTGCGCTTAGAAACTGGCTCGTGCTTTGAAACTTTGTTGGCTGAAGTTTACGTCCTTTTCTAGTTTTAATCAACAATTTTAAAGTATTAATCTGAGCATCTATCGAAAGAACGTAACAAGATATATCTTCATAGTTTTTTCGGAACGTGCAAAAAAAATCTTAGCTCAGATTTATCAAATTTATTTTCCAGACTAAATAGTTTTTCTTAATTTGGTTTTTTTTAAATTAAATTGTAATGCAATGTAAAATACCCGTGAAAAAATTACGTTACATTTATGGAATAAAACGTATATATTGTAATTTTTACAGATTTCTTAATTTAAAGGATTTTTAATCATTAGTTTCTCTTTACATTTAATTCAATTATACTGCAAATGATTCTCAATAAAATTGTACGAAAAAAATTTTTATCGTAATATTTACTGAATTACTGAAATTAATTAAATATCATAAAAAAATTATGTTATACAATTTTTTCGATAAAATTTATTTTAAGATAAAGAGTACTTCCAGCCTGGCCACTGGTACTTTTGACTGTAATTTAATCAGGAATTTTTTACAGTGTACACAGTTAGATAATTCATTGATTGTCAGTTAAAAATTGAATAACAAGCTATGTTTGTTTGAAACTGAAAAGCAGATGGGCGCATCAACACTTAATTCGATATTCATTTTCCTTTTAAATAATTTTTTTCAATCAAAAATCGACCTGAAAGAAACAAAATCTAAATTTTCCAAACCTAAATGTTTCAAAAAAGAGAAATCTAAATTTCTTTTTACAGTAAAAAAGATATTTACAGAAAATGAGAATAAAGTATTTTTTAAAATAAATTGCGCAATTTTATAAAATTTTCATTGTCTTATTTTATATATTTTATATAACAAATATAATTTAGTTCTTCGCTGAAAATATTAATGAAAGATATAAAAGTATCAAATTTAAAACAATATCTTAGACATAATTCTTTTACGAGAATCCCCCAGAGAAGATCTGTTTTTATGTAATATTTGATAGATAATTTTATTCCACGTTATTATATGTTTTTAAGCAACTCGCAATTTTTTTTTTATATTCGCGTTACACTTACTCCCTCAAAGGATTTAAACGAGTTTATTTTTAGAAGATATTAATTTTATGCAATATTGTTTGCTTGAACTATTATTCATATGAATTTTGTATTTAGAAGAATTTAAAATATAATAATTTAAAATTTTGATTTTTTTTTCTCAGCATTTTTAGCACTTAATTACGTATTAATTTACTTAGAAAAATATCATTAACTGGAATCAATAATATTTTTTTCTTTTGAAATTTAAAATATTTTTATACTGAAATTTATTTTTTACTCTTTATTTTCTATTAAGCTGTTCTTTTTTTGATAATGTTCTTCATTTTGCGTGATTGTTTTATTTTAGCTTTTTATATCGAAACCTTATTTGATAGACTATGCCATATAGTTTTATATAATTTATTATAGATAAAACAAAACTACATAGAATTAGCAGATTGAATTATAATTTATACTTTTAAGTATATTAAAATATATCTTCATGATGCACCTAAATGGCAAATATTTTGCTATAAAACTTTCATTGAAGATAATAGTCCAATCCTAATGACCAATTTCTTAATGACCAATTCCAGCAAAAAATTTCGCGTGAAATAAAAAAACCCGTTTCTAAAAAAATATGAGATGTTTCCATGTAATTATTTCCTTTACTTATACCTGAATCTTTAAATATACATGTTTTTAGTAAATTTATGTCATGTAAGTTTTTCAATTATTTTTATAACATTAAAATTGCACTTTGCTGTATAAATTTATTCAGTTGAACATTTTTTTTAGTTTTAAACATTACATTGTTTTGAATAGAATCACTGAAGCTAACGATACATTTTGCGATTTTAAAATATTTGATAATTGACGCATACAATTTTTGTATGCATTGTTTTATATATTTTTTTATTTGAAAAATACAATATTTTAATTGGTGAACAAAAAAATTGGTGAATTGGTAAAACAAAGTGTTTATTTTGACACAATTGTGATTCAATAGCTTCAATAATTTTAATTCTAATCTTAAATTTTGATTTAATGCTAAGTTAAAGTAAGATTAATATTGGCTTAAGTACATCTAGTTTTTTTTTTGAATACCGTTCATGCTCCTCCTAGTTTCATTTAGAAAAATAAATAAGTAAATGAAAAAAATAAAAAAAAGTTAGGCCAAATGAGCTGAACTTTGTTCTTCTACACTATTAAAACATTACGTGTTTTTTTATTCAAATTAAATTGTAGAATTCACTGCTTAGTATTAATGATTAATTAATTTTTTGAAATTTGTTTTATAAGATGATGTAAAAATTCCTTATGTTACGGTTAATGTAACAAATTGGTGATAATTTAGGAAATTTGCAGATTTATTTATAAAATATCCAAGTTGTAAGAGAGAATGCGATACATTCTGATTTCTCAGAGGAGTTCTCAGCACCAAAAAGACGTCTCTTAACCTTAAAAAAAAATTCGAGTAAAGAATATGAAGCAAGTTTTTACCAGAAAATTGTTATTAGTTAATCAATTTACTGAATTATTAACAGTCAAATTTACCTTAAAATATTTTAAGTTAACCTCCAACTAAAATAACATTGGATCATATTTCGAATTCCCATTGAGTAAAATTATTACAAAAAACATAAACTTTTTTTTAATAATTTTTTCACCAGTAGCGTTGCCAGCTCAAACTATTTAATTTTCTTTAAACATGTAATTTGTATTTTAATGTATCACATATTATTTATCTTCCATTTATTGCTGAAATTTAATGCTCAACTAATATATTTGTCTTTTATGCGTTTCTGAAAGCATACTGATCAATGAGCATGTCCGAATGTCAATTTTTACCTTTGCAAAATTATCCGAACAAAAGTCGTAAAACACCTAAATTTAATTATTTACTTTGAGATGAGACAAATACAAACGGATTTCTGTCTCTGTAAAACAAAGTACGTACACATTTGAGAGGGTAAAATGTTTCATTAAACATGCATGCCTTTGGCTAAATTGTAAAGACCCTTGAAAATCTTAGCAAACAGCTAGGAAGATATTTAATAATGTCATTCAAATATTTCAGTGGCACTTATACATCTTGTTACATCCGAATCTTTTGGGATTAGGACTTGTAAATGAGTTTCAATTAATGTCATATGGAGATATTTTTAAAGAACTCAAATGATTAGTAACAAACAATGATTTCTCATTTGTTGCTTTGAGAAGAACTTACTTTTGCAATTTAAGCTTTGTAAATATTTAAATAAAAGAAAAAAATTGCTCAGAGTTTTGTTAATGAGTACTTTAGATAATGTCTTATATTAGTTAATTACATTCTGCAAGTAAACTACCGAGAATAAGTCAGAACTTTAATACAAATTCCGTAAATGTTGAAAGAGAATTATTCCCCACGGCAATAAAGCGCAATGATCGTGATTTATTTGACCCAAGGTAAACTTTTAGATTTTCTGAATCCCTGTCGATTTTGGTATTCCATATATTTTCTCAAATATTAATTCAGTATCAAATCAGATGTTAATTAAAAATAAATTTCGCACTTAATAAAGCACTACTCAGTGTGATTTTATATTTCATAACCGGAATTAAACAGTCGATTTTGGTATTCCATATATTTTTCTCAAATATTAATTCAGTATTAAATCAGATGTTAATTTATTTTTATATTTACAATTTAATAAAGCAACACTCAGTGTGATTTTATATTTCATAACCGTAATTAAACAGTCGATTTTGGTATTCCATATATTTTTCTCAAATATTAATTCACCATCAAATCAGATGTTAATTTTTTTTATATTAACAATTTAATTAAGCACCACTCAGTGTGATTTTATATTTTATAACCGTAATTGAACAGCCGACCCAATTTTGGGTTCACGACTACTAATGCTGAACTCTGTAGCGTTATATACTTTTAAACCCTATGCAGAAGACAAGCGAACTCCTTGATCAAATAATACGAGAAATATGCTTCCGTGGAAGACTTTTCATGGAACTCACAGGATTTGCGTCGTATGGAGAGGAAAACCACGAAAATCTCACTGTTAGCGTGATGGTAAGTGGAATCTAAGCCAAGATCCCTCTACCACTGAGGATATTTTACTTTGGCCCTGTGGTTGTTGCGAGACGGGTGTGGAATTTGTATCGAACAATCATCTCTGGGATTCGAAACCAGTTAACCTAATTCGAAGGCTCTATCCTCTGAGCCACCACAGATCCGTTAAGTGCAATTAAAAAAGTTAATTATTTTTTGGCATTGCATTTCTTATTACATCGTGAAAATTCCAAAGCAAATTACGATATAAAGTCGCGGCACTCTGGGTGATGGTACTTTTGACCGAAAAATCAATTTTTACCGGAACATGTTGCGGAACGAATACTCAGATATAATGTGTAAATTTTTACACTAATAATTACTGTGAAATCACTGAACCCTTTTGAATAAATAAATGTTACTGCAGAAATTTTGGTATACTATTTTACAGTAAAATAAATATTCGGTAAAATGGATTTTATGGATAATGCCCCCAAAGTGTCAATACTTTATACTGTAATTTGGAATGGAATTTTTAACAGTGTGGAGTGAATATTTTTTTTTGGGGGGGGGGGCGGGTTTATACGGCTAAGCTTGTCGTGAAAACTTTTATCTTGGTTTTATTTAAATATGAATTAAATTTGATTTGGTCAAAATATTAACTTTTTCAGTTAAAAATACCGTTAAAATATATTTAGTATTTGGCTAAAAGTTAAAAATGCGTTACTCTATCTGAAAAAAACTCAAATTATGCACAATAATAATTGCTGCATACTTAGCAAAATGATGTCCGGAGCCATATTGTTATGCATCTTTATAACTTTGAGACAATTTCTTAGGAAAATGAATTGAAATCTCACAAAATAATATTTCCCACCCAGAACTACTTTTGCGGTGGTTATCGCTTTTGAAACATTCTGGCAGAAACAAAATTTCCCTCTTGCAAATAACTAAATTATAAAAATATATGGTATAAAGCCATTTTCGATGTCCGTAAAATCAAATTTTATCGTAAAATCCATTTTTCCCGTGAAGTATTTTACTGTAATTTTTAAAGTAATATTTATTTATATATATTGATTCAATGATTTTACGGTAATTATTACTATAAAAAGCACGGAATGTCAGATTTTTCTTCCGTAGCATGTTCCGGTGAAAATTTATTTTACGGTAAAAAATATCGCAACCTTAAGTGACAATACGTTTTACCGCAATTTCATCTGGATTTTTTTTTTACAGTGTATGATAAGATTAATTTTTAACTTTTCAATGTCTTGTTCATTCATGATTACATCTATGCAAAACTTTGCTTGCTATTTTTTGCATTAGTCAAAAGTTTTTATGTTATTATAAACTATCGCAAACTAATTTAAACTTTAATTTGAAATGGCTAACAGCTATTTTATTATTAGTGGCGCAAGTATCACATTATGGTTATTTTTTTCCTTAATAATAAGAATTAGCAGCTACATTTTTGAAGTTAATTTCTTGCAAATTAAGTGTTTTGCTTGGCGTATGGAACGGAATAAAATTAAATCATCAAAATTATTGAAGCGAAAAACACTATTACAAATTGTTCTTGAAATTAAATTTAAAGCGATTTAGGTTACAATATACTTTGAAAGTTGCAATTGTACTAAATTTTATTCCTACTGATGAGTGATCTAATAATAAGGAAACTAATACGAGAATATTTTGATGTTCTTTATGCATTTTCATGAAAGTGTCATCTACTTATATGCTAATTATTGAATTATGCATATTTTTACCTTATTTCAAGTAAATGCAAGCGAAAAAATAAGAAGTTCCTTACGTATTATTTTATTATTATTTTCACAACTTGTTAAAGTATTTTTCGAGAAAAATCTTGAATCAAGCTTGTTTTCGAAATTTAAAATAATGTGTGTTCCATCGGGTAAAATCTCCAAAAAAGTTTCCGTTTTATTTTTCAACAATCTAGAAAGGACAAATTTCAAATAAATATTGCAAATATATATTAAATTATTCATGAATTTTATTCATATTCTTCTTAAAGGAATGAAGCTTTTCGTATGAAAAATTAAAGTCACTTCTTCTCAGATAAATTTCGGCTATTTCAAAATTGAAATTAAAAATAAAATAAAATATTCATGGAATGTATGGAATATATTCCATGAACTCATGGAATATAAAAGTATATTAAATGAAGGAAAATTATTTTAAAAAATTAAAATATCGTTCATAAAACAGTATATTAAAATTACAAAGTAAGATACAGATTTTTGTAAAGTTTTTTTTAAATAATTTAATTTATTAATTATCAAACAACAGCTTTTGAAGCATAGATTATTAAAATAATCATAAGCACCGATTGATTAAATGACATTAAAAGCACTCTGAACTAATTTTGCTATCCAGTTTTTTACTCTCTTGACTTTCATAAATTTGGAAAAAACTTAATAAATATCTATAGTGTTTTTTTCATCAAACCTGAATGTTTTTTTTTTTCCGAAAAATAAATATTTCATAATCAAATTCAACTTTTTCACGGAAAGAATGAAACACATTATATTCGAATTAATTTATAAAATCATTTATAAAAGCATTGTTTTTTAAAACTTAATTTATTGATTTTATTTAGTATTAAATAATATAGTATTTGGTAAAGGCTTGTTCTATTGTTTTTTTTCTTGACTTAAAAAGAAAGTTATCTACCTCTAATAGTTATTTTTAAGCACAAAAATATAGTGGCAAGAAACAAAAGATCTATTACCTTAAATTTTGCATAATATACGTCAATTATTTAAATATATGAATCTAAAAATAAATTCCCTACGTATTCCCCTAACGAAAGGGAAAATGAGCAACTGAAATAGTAAGAGCGCATGCGCCAGTCAGAACAGCGAGATCATAGCTATCCATCCTGTTTCTCTTCCCAGTGCGTGAATCGGTCGAGGTACTGCAAAGAGCAGAAAGATCGCATCTTATTTTCCCTTATTATTCCAAGCTCCTAAATCAGTGAGTGAGTGAAAATCTTCCTCTCGCATCCTATCCCTGGATGCGGATGCTTTCTTAATGTGAGCGCTATCTCAGAATGCAAATCATTTTATTAGCATTATCTTCCGTTGAACTTCCGAAAAAATTGGTTACAATATTGATTAACACACCAGATAACAAGCATTTATAACTTCACAATTACTTCCTGAAAAATGTCAAAGTTTATCTGATGAAACTTTGGACTAATAAAAACGTAAATGATTTAATAGATTAAATCATTCTTTATTATTGGGAAGATGTTGGTTTTTAACCAATTTATACTGAAGATAAAACTGAAACTTTTCGAATTAAAATGACACAAACTTAAATAATAAGTGCAGTTCCGTAAACTCAAGTAGATTTCACACTTTTAAGTTATTTTTTCTTTATTCTTAATGAAATCAAATGTTAAGTTTTTCATTACGTTTCAGTTGAAAATTCGTGACACTTCGTCATCATAATTGAATTTTACTTTTTTTTTTAAATATTATAGTTCAAACAGAATTTATACACTAAAAGACATATAAAAATTGTAGTAGGCGACATTATGGAATATATGTGTGTGCATATTCTTAAATAACGAATACTTGACAGCTCAGTGGGTAAAAATTTAGTTCCTTTATTGTGAAATAATTCATACTTGAATTTAAAAGCTCATATTCATCATGATACCATTTAGATGTAGACCCAACTACACATTTGATTGGAGCTTAAACCGTTGGATAGTTTTCTGCTTACAGACACTGACTTTGGAGTGCATCTTAGTATCTTTACGTCATGTGGAACCAGAGTTAAGACAGTTGAGTTCACGAGTTGTATCCACTCGCTATGGCTCTTTGCGTGGATTCATGAGTACTTTATCTAATCGCCAACTTCAAAATGTGGAAGTCTTTTTGGGTGTTCCATACGCAGGTGCCCCGAAAGGTCCACTGCGGTTTATGCCACCAGTTACTTCCCCTCACTGGAAGAGTGTGAGGTTAGCTGACCAATACGGGCCAGTTTGTCCTCAAAAATTCCCTGACATTTCGAATGAAACAGAAGCTCTTCAAAGGATGCCTCTTGGAAGATATAAGTATTTGAAAAGACTGCTTCCACAATTAACAAATCAAAGTGAAGATTGTCTTTACCTCAATATATATGTTCCAGGGACAGGTATGTAAAACATTAATTTTTGTTAAACGTCAATTTAAGACTCTAAGCGATTTTTCGTGTATAATTTCGGTGAAGCATTTTAAAATTACTAGGGTTTAAATTTAGTGTACAAATGATAAATTTATCGAATTGGTTATGATATATTCAATATAAAAAAATGCTAGATGATGCAAAAAACGTCAACAAAATTTTAGTAATTAAGTTTTTTGTTAAATACACATCCTTAACAAAAAGCGCCTCATTCATTACATTAAATGGTTATTATTTTGTACTGCAAGAATCATGTTGGCAAGAAAAGAAATATTTTTACGTAAAATTTATGGATTTCATATATATGCAAGACAAAAGATATTTTTTGAATAAAAATGCAAATTAAATTACGCTTTTGAAAACAAAAAAATCCTACATTATACAATATTAATTACAATAAAAATCATACATAGTGAATATTTTTAGAAAAACGTAGTTATACAAAATAAAAAAATCAACAATAATAATTTTAGGATATTTAATTTTTTAAAACTAAAGCATAAAGTCTTTTTTAAAAACAAATACACTTTTATGGTCAGGGAGATATATATCTCCTTGACTATATTATTATAATTAATGACCTTATAATTAAATATTAAAGTGTGATTGACCATATGGAAAAAATTTGAATAATGACTGAGCAGTAAAAAAAAGAAAAAGAAATAAATTTTATTTATTATTTTTTCATGTTTTTTTATCATGTTATTTTCATGTTATATAAAGATAATTCTCATTTTCATAAATTGGCGTAAGAAAAATCCTTAACCTCTGATCAAGACTTTTAGCAGTGAATATAAGAAAATCAAATGCTATTGGTAAAGACATGACATGAGTTATTATATTTTGTGCTTGTTTGCGATTGATTTAAAGCCTTATAATATTTAATTTGTAATTGATTTAAAACCTCATAATATTTAATTTATAATTGATTTAAAACCTAAATTGTGTAATTGATTTAAAACCTAATACAAAATTAAAATACGTAAGGAAAATATTAACTACCATTCGGTAGCTTACATCTTACACTAAATTCTGGATATGATCTTAATTTCACTTTCTGTAAATGTGATTTTATTTTATTGACATATTGATATTTTCGTAACGTTATTCAAATGTCTAGTTTCCTTTTATGTTTTTTTCTTTTTTGGTAAAAACTGAAGAAACTATTCATAAAATTTTTTTATAAATTATATTAATATATTTTGCTATTTTTTTTAAAAGAAATTTCAAACATTCATGGATAACAGACCAGTTTAATCTAAGTACTGAAAACATTCACTTACTTTCAGTACCTTACATTTTACTAGAAAATAAAATTTAAACTTTAAGCACAATTTCAAATATTATATACTTTTATACATTTTGAAATTTTATGTAAATAAAATTGAAAATATGGTAAAGCTTTTAAGAAAATTGAAGAAACTTAAAATGCCAGAAAGTTCAAATGCAGTAAAACGATGAAATTAACCCTTGATTGCGAAAAAAATTAATATTGCTTCAATGAATGTTAAAATCTCTGTCTCCGATGAATACAGCACAATTGGTCAGATGAATGTAGCAGCAATTATTAATTTGCATATAATGAATTGAGGTTTAATGTTTACCTACATGGAGAAAAAAGTGAGGTAAGAATGTTGAACTTTAAGGTAACGATGTTTCATGATAAAAACCCTATTTCTTTTAATAAAACTATACACAATATTTAAATTATTAATATAACAGCGGTTTTCATTAATATGGTAACTGTTCTCTGAAAATTCTGGTTTTCAAATCTATAATTCTTATTACCACTTATGTAATAAAAAAACAAAACTGAAACGTTTATTAAGCCGAATAAACGTTTTTTTCTTGCCATGCTCTAAAATATCATGAAAATCTTAGCGAATTTTACCATATTTATCAGATTCTTACATACAATATAAATCAAAATTTTACTGTTAGTTTTACCAAAATTATTACTAAAGCGGTTCAATAAAAATTATCATTATTTTTGGTATCCCCATAGAGCAAGAAACACAGTAAATTTTACCATATTCTGGTAGTTATGACAATACATTTTTTTCTATGTCAATGAATTTTTTTTTATCTTCCCAATGAAGCTGAATCCCAATATTTTTTTATAAATAATAATAATATTTGTTTCCACATATATCTGTGTTCTATTTTCTAATTTAATCTCATTAGTTTCTGTAACTAGTGATCAAAGATTTTTAAATGCATTTACTCTTTTTAATAGAAATTTTCTCCTAATAGAGATGGTCACTATTGTGTTATTTTTCTTTATTTCTTGAATAAATCTAAACTTTGTTTTCAAATCCTTAACATGTAAGGCAAATATATATATATATATATATATATATATATATATATATATATATATATATATATATATATATATATATATATATATATATATATATATATATATATATATATATATATATATATATATATATATATATAACTAACTAACTCAGTGGCGCGACAGCCCATTAAGAGGGCCAAGGCCGACTGTGCCCATCTCAGTTTTCTTGACCTTGGGCTCTGGGGTGCAGGTGCATATGTTCCGGTCAGGTGGTCAGCCGAACGCGGAACCCCCAGTGTTAGTTCCCAAGCATGCTTGGTACTCATTTTATCGACCCACTGAAGGGATGAAAGGCTGAGTCGGCCTTGCCCGGCCCAAGGATCGAACCAAGGACCTGTGGCACGACAGCGCGAAGCGCTACCGCTCAGCCACCGGGCGTCATATATATATATATATATATATATATATATATATATATATATATTCTGTTTTTTCTTCATATTTTATTTTCTGTTCTTACTCGGTAATTTTACTTATTGTGTTCTATTTTTATTTGTTGTAATTTTTGTAAAAATTTTTGTATGCTCCTCACACTACTGTATTGATATATTTCGCTTTGGCCATATTGATACAATATTAGAAAGCACTCTTTTTTGAGGACATAATCGTGTGGGCTGATGAAAAGATTACATCTTATATTTTCCTGATTTTTTAAAAAAATTTTATCCCTTTTTTTTCCTGGTTATTTTTCCCCCAGTTGTTTGTTATTTTTTTATTATTATTTTTCTTTTTCCCCTTTTTTTCATATGCCTATAATTTTCTTTGTTTTATCTTATTTTCATTTTGACTTTAACTGTATATACATGTATATTGAGTTAAGAACACTAAAAATCTATATTCTTGAACAGAATGAAATATATGTGCATAACTGCAAGTTTTCTTCACCTCCTTTGCTTATTGATAAATTTCTATGAAACATATGATAGTCAATATTTTAAGTAAAGATATTATTAATTATTCAATTCATAATTTTGAGCTTTTTGTTTTTACATTAATAACCAATATTAGACTTTATTCGCAGCGTCACCTTGTATTAATCTCATTTGAACAGTTGCTTTTTTGAAAAAAATAGTGACTCCTAAATTCTATTACTTTTAAATACATTTCAACTTGTTATGCACTGGAGATATTTTATCTGTTCTTCGTGCCTTATTAAGCTTCTATTCTTTTGTTGTATCAATTTGTGAGATAATTTGTGAATAATTTCCTCTTATTTATCTGGAATAAATACCATAATTATTTTAATTATTAAATATTTTTTCCTCGAACTGTTTTTTTTTACTTTATTCATTTTCATCAGAAAAAACCTCTTTCAAAACAGGAAAAAAAACAAAATATGTTCTAATTAAATTTCCTGAGCAACAAATATGAAAAAGTTCAGGAATTCTTTTTCATCTGGTTTATGTTTAAAAGAACTCTGGTATTAGAAAGAATAGCAAAAATGAATGTTAAGTTTAATATATATATTAATAGGAACATTGAAAAATGAAAAACATTTTTTGAAGTAAAGACATATTAGTGATGCTGAAAAATATCTAGAGTATATAAACTAATTATTAAAACTCGCCTCACAGTACACAACTAAATATAAGAAACTCTTAACAACCGAAATCAACAAGCTTTAAAATAATCGAACCTTAACGTAAATAATTGTATTTGCTTTTTTAATTGAATTTAGAACACATGTTAATTGTTAAGAAGGAATATTTTTTGTAATGCAAAATCATTTGCGAAATATTTGTATTTCAAGATCTAATAAATACAAAAATTTCAAACAAGAGCTAACTATAAAAGTTTACATATTAATTAATGCATGGCTGTGTGAAAAAGTTTTTTCTTTTGCTGAATTAGTTCAAAAATGTACAGAGATATATGAGAAATGAAAAAGGCCTTTAATCGATTCACACTTTCCTAATCCTGAATGAATTCCAAAGCCTAAATAAATTGCTAGTAATTCGAATTATTTTTTTTAGATTGCTTCAACCCTTTTTTTCTTATTTTGTGGGTAAATAACTCAAAATTGTTAAAATAAATTATATTTATCTACATGAAGTATGGGGTGTGATTTTATTATTTACTTCAACGTTTGTAATTATTGTTGAAGATGTGATTTTTCTTTACTTCAGTTGCTTTAATTGCTTGCTTATAAAATTTATATTATAGCAAATCGTAAAATTTCAATTGGTATGTGTCGTAATTTAAAAAACGGACGTTAGAATGAGTGAGCAACTCTCTTGGATTTCGTCCCACATTTTACATTTTATTTGCGTTATTCAAATCTTTATTTATTTGTTTATAATAAAATTAAAACATTTAATTTTCCGTCGGACATACTGCACACAAGATTTTTTGTTGTATTCATTTTTATATTTACAATAACTATAGTTATTGACACAATGATTCCTCCTTGAACCTCAGGATTTCTGTACATGTTTGAAGTGAACAAAATGCTTAAAACCCAAAGAAAACTTGCTAGAAATCTATTGTCAAATTGTAGGTCTATCAAAATTAAAATTAGTTTGAAATTTGAATGTATTAGTTCAATTATCAAAAATATAACATTATAAAGTAATTTTGTATTACCATTACTACCATTATTACTATTAGTATTATTACTATCATAAACTTCTTTTATAAATAATTAGAAATATTAGTTTTATACTTGATATTTAGCACATAGGAAATATTAGAATTATATTTGGTTTTTTGACCTTTCATTTAATTCTTGTGCCCTTTAATTAATAAATATCAAATAGTTGGGATGGCTCTGAGCTGTAGTGAAAAGAAGAAGAATATGACATGAAAAAAAATTTAAAAAACTGCAAAATTCAATCAAAATAAACGTGACAAAAATCTTTAAAAATTGACAGGCCTAAATCATTAAATGTTATGCATGTCACTTTTGAAAGACGCTAGGTGAAAATGCGCTTATTTTAGAAGTTTAGTACGGAAATGAAGCTCTTAAAATTTTACTTTTAAGAATAAAAGTAAAGGAATTTTTTCTTTGTCAGAATAAAAAGATTATAAAAGTATCTTTACTTTTGATTATTCCATGGTAATACGTTTTTTACGTTTTTATGGTCTCATGCCAATCTTCTGAAAGCATTAGAAGTTTTGATAAGTGTTAAAAAGTTGTTACATTTTCTTAAAACTAACAAGGAAATGATTGGAACAAGCACATAAGTACAATAGCTGTCTATTTTATAATTCTTTTCAGTTTTAAATTTCGTTTGGTCATAAGAAATTACTAATTCAGTGTAAAGCGGTAAGGAAATGACTGAAACTAATATTTTCATTGCACATTAAGCTGCAAATATGAGTGCTCTGGATAGTCAGAAATTTACAGAAATTTCTATTACAATATTCAATCCTAAGAATATGAAAACAATTTCATAAAAAAATATGCAACAGTTATAAATATATATTTTAAACATATGGTGACTGATTTAGTGATTTTAATTTGAACAACAAAAATAAGCATTTGACTTCAATGCATTTGATTTAAATTTTATAACACCCAAAAATATTTTGAGAATCTAGGTACTTACCTAAAGGTGGGAAATTAGTTTAATAATTATGAGCAATGAAGAATATAATTTAATGTATTTAAAGATTTTAACTACTTAACCAGTAAACGAAAATAGGAACAATTATGGTCCTATTTCAATTAAGTATGAGTTCTCTACATAAAGTAAGAAACTACTAAATTAGCTAGCGAAAAATTTAAATATGTTTTATTTGACTCAAACCTTTATGCTTCATACATAATAGAATCAAGTATATTTACTGAAAAAAAATTATTTTTTGCATCTTTATTTTAACTAAAGTAAAAATTAACTGAAATACACAGAAAAAATAAAAAACATTATATGGGTAATATAAGAATCTAATTGGGGTTGAAACATTCTTAAGTGTGAGTTTACCAATTTGGGTTCACACTAAATTGGTTCATGACCAATGCCTGTTTTAACTATCGCTGTGTACCCATTTTGGAAAAAAAAGAGATAAAGCTTAAACTGGGTAACAAAAACTATTTGTGTTAAAAGATTTTTAGGCATAAGGTTACCCAATTCGAGTTTATACTAAATTAGATCTTGGCCCATGTCTGTTTTGGTTATCACTATGCACTCATTTTCAATATCTCAAAAACAGTTCTGGAAACACGATTTGGAAACAATTCTAGGCAGTGTTTAATGTCCAATTTGGATATCTTAATATCCAATCTGAATACCACTTAGAACCTATTTTGGAGTATACTTGATACACATTTTAACTATGTTGACACTTGCTTTGCACAGTTCTTAACATCTTTTTTTGACGCAGTAATTCTTAAATTGGATGTCTTTAAAAACATTTTTGGATGTGCTAATACAAGCCACGTACAATTTATGTAACCACATAAATATATTTCTTGGCACATTTGTATTTGTGATTTATTATAAATACTGATTAACTTGCAGTTTCATTTACTTATTGCTACTACTTAAGCATTGCATTGAAATTCTAATATTAAGATACAAGTACGTATAAATATTATACACGGTAAAAAAAATTACCAACTAGCACGATTTCTAACTAATATTAAATTAAATAATTGTCTCAGTAATGTTTGAAATTTTCTCTATCATATTTAGACTGCTTGATATATA